>NW_027367778.1:0-55059 GCF_046119375.1 Phyllobates terribilis
AGAGGAGCAGGAAAAAGCAAAAAAATTTCAGAATTGCACCTTGCAATGCGGAGAAATTACTGTTTGTGCATCTACAATATTCATTGATTTTTGCCATTGAAAAACATCATGTTATTCATATACCAGAAATGTTTGAAGCTACTGACTGAATGAAAGGAGCTGGCATCTCACTCTCTTTGAATCTTTTTTATCATGCTAAGAGGAGCAGGAAAAAGCAAAAAATTTCAGAATTGCACCTTGCAATGCGGAGAAATTACTGTTTGTGCATTTACAATATTCAATGATTTTTGCCATTGAAAAACGTCCAGAAATAATTGAAGCTACTGACTGAATGAAAGGAGCTGGCATCTCACTCTCTTTGAATCTTGTTTATCATGCTAAGAGGAGCAGGAAAAAGCAAAAAATTTCAGAATTGCACCTTGCAATGCGGAGAAATTACTGTTTGTGCATTTACAATATTCATTGATTTTTGCCATTGAAAAACGTCCAGAAATGATTGAAGCTACTGACTGAATGAAAGGAGCTGGCATCTCACTCTCTTTGAATCTTCTTTATCATGCTAAGAGGAGCAGGAAAAGCAAAAAATTTCAGAATTGCACCTTGCAATGCGGAGAAATTACTGTTGTGCATTTACAATATTCATTGATTTTTGCCATTGAAAAACGTCCAGAAATGATTGAAGCTACTGACTGAATGAAAGGAGCTGGCATCTCACTCTCTTTGAATCTTCTTTATCATGCTAAGAGGAGCAGGAAAAGCAAAAAATTTCAGAATTGCACCTTGCAATGTGGAGAAATTACTGTTTGTGCATTTACAATATTCATTGATTTTTGCCATTGAAAACGTCCAGAAATGATTGAAGCTACTGACTGAATGAAAGGAGCTGGCATCTCATTCTCTTTGAATCTTCTTTATCATGCTAAGAGGAGCAGGAAAAAGCAAAAAAATTTCAGAATTGCACCTTGCAATGCGGAGAAATTACTGTTTGTGCATTTACAATATTCAATGATTTTTGCCATTGAAAAACGTCCAGAAATGATTGAAGCTACTGACTGAATGAAAGGAGCTGGCATCTCACTCTCTTTGAATCTTGTTTATCATGCTAAGAGGAGCAGGAAAAAGCAAAAATTTCAGAATTGCACCTTGCAATGCGGAGAAATTACTGTCTGTGCATTTACAATATTCATTGATTTTTGCCACTGAAAAACGTCCAGAAATGATTGAAGCTACTGACTGAATGAAAGGAGCTGGCATCTCACTCTCTTTGATTCTTCTTTATCATGCTAAGAGGAGCAGGAAAAAGCAAAAAAATTTCAGAATTGCACCTTGCAATGTGGAGAAATTACTGTTTGTGCATTTACAATATTCATTGATTTTTGCCATTGAAAAACGTCCAGAAATGATTGAAGCTACTGACTGAATGAAAGGAGCTGGCATCTCACTCTCTTTGAATCTTCTTTATCATGCTAAGAGGAGCAGGAAAAAGCAAAAAATTTCAGAATTGCACCTTGCAATGCGGAGAAATTACTGTTTGTACATTTACAATATTCATTGATTTTTGCCATTGAAAAACATCATGTTATTCATATACCAGAAATGTTTGAAGCTACTGACTGAAGGAAAGGAGCTGGCATCTCACTCTCTTTGAATCTTCTTTATCATGCTTAGAGGAGCAGGATAAAGCAAAAAATTTCAGAATTGCACCTTGCAATGCGGAGAAATTACTGTTTGTGCATTTACAATATTCATTGATTTTTGCCATTGACAAACGTCCAGAAATGATTGAAGCTACTGACTGAATGAAAGGAGCTGGCATCCTCACTCTCTTTGAATCTTGTTTATCATGCTAAGAGGAGCAGGAAAAAGCAAAAAATTTCAGAATTGCACCTTGCAATGCGGAGAAATTACTGTTTGTGCATTTACAATATTCATTGATTTTTGCCATTGAAAAACGTCCAGAAATGATTGAAGCTACTGACTGAATGAAAGGAGCTGGCATCTCATTCTCTTTGAATCTTCTTTATCATGCTAAGAGGAGCAGGAAAAAGCAAAAAATTTCAGAATTGCACCTTGCAATGCGGAGAAATTACTGTTTGTGCATTTACAATATTCATTGATTTTTGCCATTGAAAAACATCATGTTATTCATATACCAGAAATGATTGAAGCTACTGACTGAATGAAAGGAGCTGGCATCTCACTCTCTTTGAATCTTCTTTATCATGCTAAGGTGAGCAGGAAAAAGCAAAAAAATTCAGAATTGCACCTTGCAATGCGGAGAAATTGCTGTTTGTGCATTTACAATATTCAATGATTTTGCCATTGAAAAACGTCCAGAAATGATTGAAGCTACTGACTGAATGAAAGGAGCTGGCATCTCACTCTCTTTGAATCTTCTTTATTATGCTAAGAGGAGCAGGAAAAAGCAAAAAATTTCAGAATTGCACCTTGCAATGCGGAGAAATTACTGTTTGTGCATCTACAATATTCATTGATTTTTGCCATTGAAAAACATCATGTTATTCATATACCAGAAATGTTTGAAGCTACTGACTGAATGAAAGGAGCTGGCATCCTCACTCTCTTTGAATCTTTTTTATCATGCTAAGAGGAGCAGGAAAAAGCAAAAAATTTCAGAATTGCACCTTGCAATGCGGAGAAATTACTGTTTGTGCATTTACAATATTCAATGATTTTTGCCATTGAAAAACGTCCAGAAATAATTGAAGCTACTGACTGAATGAAAGGAGCTGGCATCTCACTCTCTTTGAATCTTGTTTATCATGCTAAGAGGAGCAGGAAAAAGCAAAAAATTTCAGAATTGCACCTTGCAATGCGGAGAAATTACTGTTTGTGCATTTACAATATTCATTGATTTTTGCCATTGAAAAACGTCCAGAAATGATTGAAGCTACTGACTGAATGAAAGGAGCTGGCATCTCACTCTCTTTGAATCTTCTTTATCATGCTAAGAGGAGCAGGAAAAAGCAAAAAATTTCAGAATTGCACCTTGCAATGCGGAGAAATTACTGTTTGTGCATTTACAATATTCATTGATTTTTGCCATTGAAAAACGTCCAGAAATGATTGAAGCTACTGACTGAATGAAAGGAGCTGGCATCTCACTCTCTTTGAATCTTCTTTATCATGCTAAGAGGAGCAGGAAAAAGCAAAAAATTTCAGAATTGCACCTTGCAATGTGGAGAAATTACTGTTTGTGCATTTACAATATTCATTGATTTTTGCCATTGAAAAACGTCCAGAAATGATTGAAGCTACTGACTGAATGAAAGGAGCTGGCATCTCACTCTCTTTGAATCTTCTTTATCATGCTAAGAGGAGCAGGAAAAAGCAAAAAATTTCAGAATTGCACCTTGCAATGCGGAGAAATTACTGTTTGTGCATTTACAATATTCATTGATTTTTGCCATTGAAAAACATCATGTTATTCATATACCAGAAATGTTTGAAGCTACTGACTGAAGGAAAGGAGCTGGCATCTCACTCTCTTTGAATCTTCTTTATCATGCTTAGAGGAGCAGGATAAAGCAAAAAATTTCAGAATTGCACCTTGCAATGCGGAGAAATTACTGTTTGTGCATTTACAATATTCATTGATTTTTGCCATTGACAAACGTCCAGAAATGATTGAAGCTACTGACTGAATGAAAGGAGCTGGCATCTCACTCTCTTTGAATCTTGTTTATCATGCTAAGAGGAGCAGGAAAAAGCAAAAAATTTCAGAATTGCACCTTGCAATGCGGAGAAATTACTGTTTGTGCATTTACAATATTCATTGATTTTTGCCATTGAAAAACGTCCAGAAATGATTGAAGCTACTGACTGAATGAAAGGAGCTGGCATCTCATTCTCTTTGAATCTTCTTTATCATGCTAAGAGGAGCAGGAAAAAGCAAAAAATTTCAGAATTGCACCTTGCAATGCGGAGAAATTACTGTTTGTGCATTTACAATATTCATTGATTTTTGCCATTGAAAAACATCATGTTATTCATATACCAGAAATGATTGAAGCTACTGACTGAATGAAAGGAGCTGGCATCTCACTCTCTTTGAATCTTCTTTATCATGCTAAGGTGAGCAGGAAAAAGCAAAAAAATTCAGAATTGCACCTTGCAATGCGGAGAAATTGCTGTTTGTGCATTTACAATATTCAATGATTTTTGCCATTGAAAAACGTCCAGAAATGATTGAAGCTACTGACTGAATGAAAGGAGCTGGCATCTCACTCTCTTTGAATCTTCTTTATTATGCTAAGAGGAGCAGGAAAAAGCAAAAAATTTCAGAATTGCACCTTGCAATGCGGAGAAATTACTGTTTGTGCATCTACAATATTCATTGATTTTTGCCATTGAAAAACATCATGTTATTCATATACCAGAAATGTTTGAAGCTACTGACTGAATGAAAGGAGCTGGCATCTCACTCTCTTTGAATCTTTTTTATCATGCTAAGAGGAGCAGGAAAAAGCAAAAAATTTCAGAATTGCACCTTGCAATGCGGAGAAATTACTGTTTGTGCATTTACAATATTCA
This sequence comes from Phyllobates terribilis, assembly GCF_046119375.1. Classification (NCBI taxonomy): domain Eukaryota; kingdom Metazoa; phylum Chordata; class Amphibia; order Anura; family Dendrobatidae; genus Phyllobates; species Phyllobates terribilis. Next base: position 4,555 of record NW_027367778.1, read on the forward strand.
ATGATTTTTGCCATTGAAAAACGTCCAGAAATGATTGAAGCTACTGACTGAATGAAAGGAGCTGGCATCTCACTCTCTTTGAATCTTGTTTATCATGCTAAGAGGAGCAGGAAAAAGCAAAAAATTTCAGAATTGCACCTTGCAATGCGGAGAAATTACTGTTTGTGCATTTACAATATTCATTGATTTTTGCCATTGAAAAACGTCCAGAAATGATTGAAGCTACTGACTGAATGAAAGGAGCTGGCATCTCACTCTCTTTGAATCTTCTTTATCATGCTAAGAGGAGCAGGAAAAAGCAAAAAATTTCAGAATTGCACCTTGCAATGCGGAGAAATTACTGTTTGTGCATTTACAATATTCATTGATTTTTGCCATTGAAAAACGTCCAGAAATGATTGAAGCTACTGACTGAATGAAAGGAGCTGGCATCTCACTCTCTTTGAATCTTCTTTATCATGCTAAGAGGAGCAGGAAAAGCAAAAAATTTCAGAATTGCACCTTGCAATGCGGAGAAATTACTGTTTGTGCATTTACAATATTCATTGATTTTTGCCATTGAAAAACGTCCAGAAATGATTGAAGCTACTGACTGAATGAAAGGAGCTGGCATCTCACTCTCTTTGAATCTTCTTTATCATGCTAAGAGGAGCAGGAAAAAGCAAAACATTTCAGAATTGCACCTTGCAATGCGGAGAAATTACTGTTTGTGCATTTACAATATTCATTGATTTTTGCCATTGAAAAACGTCCAGAAATGATTGAAGCTACTGACTGAATGAAAGGAGCTGGCATCTCACTCTCTTTGAATCTTGTTTATCATGCTAAGAGGAGCAGGAAAAAGCAAAAAATTTCAGAATTGCACCTTGCAATGCGGAGAAATTACTGTTTGTGCATTTACAATATTCATTGATTTTTGCCATTGAAAAACGTCCAGAAATGATTGAAGCTACTGACTGAATGAAAGGAGCTGGCATCTCACTCTCTTTGAATCTTCTTTATCATGCTAAGAGGAGCAGGAAAAAGCAAAAAATTTCAGAATTGCACCTTGCAATGCGGAGAAATTACTGTTTGTGCATTTACAATATTCATTGATTTTTGCCATTGAAAAACATCATGTTATTCATATACCAGAAATGATTGAAGCTACTGACTGAATGAAAGGAGCTGGCATCTCACTCTCTTTGAATCTTCTTTATCATGCTAAGAGGAGCAGGAAAAAGCAAAAAATTTCAGAATTGCACCTTGCAATGCGGAGAAATTACTGTTTGTGCATTTACAATATTCAATGATTTTTGCCATTGAAAAACGTCCAGAAATGATTGAAGCTACTGACTGAATGAAAGGAGCTGGCATCTCACTCTCTTTGAATCTTTTTTATCATGCTAAGAGGAGCAGGAAAAAGCAAAAAATTTCAGAATTGCACCTTGCAATGCGGAGAAATTACTGTTTGTGCATTTACAATATTCATTGATTTTTGCCATTGAAAAACATCATGTTATTCATATACCAGAAATGATTGAAGCTACTGACTGAATGAAAGGAGCTGGCATCTCACTCTCTTTGAATCTTCTTTATCATGCTAAGAGGAGCAGGAAAAAGCAAAAATTTCAGAATTGCACCTTGCAATGCGGAGAAATTACTGTTTGTGCATTTACAATATTCAATGATTTTTGCCATTGAAAAACGTCCAGAAATGATTGAAGCTACTGACTGAATGAAAGGAGCTGGCATCTCACTCTCTTTGAATCTTCTTTATCATGCTAAGAGGAGCAGGAAAAAGCAAAAAATTTCAGAATTGCACCTTGCAATGCGGAGAAATTACTGTTTGTGCATTTACAATATTCATTGATTTTTGCCATTGAAAAACATCATGTTATTCATATACCAGAAATGTTTGAAGCTACTGACTGAAGGAAAGGAGCTGGCATCTCACTCTCTTTGAATCTTCTTTATCATGCTTAGAGGAGCAGGAAAAAGCAAAAAATTTCAGAATTGCACCTTGCAATGCGGAGAAATTACTGTTTGTGCATTTACAATATTCATTGATTTTTGCCATTGACAAACGTCCAGAAATGATTGAAGCTACTGACTGAATGAAAGGAGCTGGCATCTCACTCTCTTTGAATCTTGTTTATCATGCTAAGAGGAGCAGGAAAAAGCAAAAAATTTCAGAATTGCACCTTGCAATGCGGAGAAATTACTGTTTGTGCATTTACAATATTCATTGATTTTTGCCATTGAAAAACGTCCAGAAATGATTGAAGCTACTGACTGAATGAAAGGAGCTGGCATCTCATTCTCTTTGAATCTTCTTTATCATGCTAAGAGGAGCAGGAAAAAGCAAAAAATTTCAGAATTGCACCTTGCAATTTGGAGAAATTACTGTTTGTGCATTTACAATATTCATTGATTTTTGCCATTGAAAAACATCATGTTATTCATATACCAGAAATGATTGAAGCTACTGACTGAATGAAAGGAGCTGGCATCTCACTCTCTTTGAATCTTCTTTATCATGCTAAGGTGAGCAGGAAAAAGCAAAAAAATTCAGAATTGCACCTTGCAATGCGGAGAAATTGCTGTTTGTGCATTTACAATATTCAATGATTTTTGCCATTGAAAAACGTCCAGAAATGATTGAAGCTACTGACTGAATGAAAGGAGCTGGCATCTCATTCTCTTTGAATCTTCTTTATCATGCTAAGAGGAGCAGGAAAAAGCAAAAAATTTCAGAATTGCACCTTGCAATGCGGAGAAATTACTGTTTGTGCATCTACAATATTCATTGATTTTTGCCATTGAAAAACATCATGTTATTCATATACCAGAAATGTTTGAAGCTACTGACTGAATGAAAGGAGCTGGCATCTCACTCTCTTTGAATCTTTTTTATCATGCTAAGAGGAGCAGGAAAAAGCAAAAAATTTCAGAATTGCACCTTGCAATGCGGAGAAATTACTGTTTGTGCATTTACAATATTCATTGATTTTTGCCATTGAAAAACGTCCAGAAATGATTGAAGCTACTGACTGAATGAAAGGAACTGGCATCTCACTCTCTTTGAATCTTGTTTATCATGCTAAGAGGAGCAGGAAAAAGCAAAAAATTTCAGAATTGCACCTTGCAATGCGGAGAAATTACTGTTTGTGCATTTACAATATTCATTGATTTTTGCCATTGAAAAACGTCCAGAAATGATTGAAGCTACTGACTGAATGAAAGGAGCTGGCATCTCACTCTCTTTGAATCTTCTTTATCATGCTAAGAGGAGCAGGAAAAAGCAAAAAATTTCAGAATTGCACCTTGCAATGCGGAGAAATTACTGTTTGTGCATTTACAATATTCATTGATTTTTGCCATTGAAAAACATCATGTTATTCATATACCAGAAATGATTGAAGCTACTGACTGAATGAAAGGAGCTGGCATCTCATTCTCTTTGAATCTTCTTTATCATGCTAAGAGGAGCAGGAAAAAGCAAAAAATTTCAGAATTGCACCTTGCAATGCGGAGAAATTACTGTTTGTGCATTTACAATATTCAATGATTTTTGCCATTGAAAAACGTCCAGAAATGATTGAAGCTACTGACTGAATGAAAGGAGCTGGCATCTCACTCTCTTTGAATCTTGTTTATCATGCTAAGAGGAGCAGGAAAAAGCAAAAAATTTCAGAATTGCACCTTGCAATGCGGAGAAATTACTGTCTGTGCATTTACAATATTCATTGATTTTTGCCACTGAAAAACGTCCAGAAATGATTGAAGCTACTGACTGAATGAAAGGAGCTGGCATCTCACTCTCTTTGATTCTTCTTTATCATGCTAAGAGGAGCAGGAAAAAGCAAAAAATTTCAGAATTGCACCTTGCAATGTGGAGAAATTACTGTTTGTGCATTTACAATATTCATTGATTTTTGCCATTGAAAAACGTCCAGAAATGATTGAAGCTACTGACTGAATGAAAGGAGCTGGCATCTCACTCTCTTTGAATCTTCTTTATCATGCTAAGAGGAGCAGGAAAAAGCAAAAAATTTCAGAATTGCACCTTGCAATGCGGAGAAATTACTGTTTGTGCATTTACAATATTCATTGATTTTTGCCATTGAAAAACGTCCAGAAATGATTGAAGCTACTGACTGAATGAAAGGAGCTGGCATCTCATTCTCTTTGAATCTTCTTTATCATGCTAAGAGGAGCAGGAAAAAGCAAAAAATTTCAGAATTGCACCTTGCAATGCGGAGAAATTACTGTTTGTGCATTTACAATATTCATTGATTTTTGCCATTGAAAAACATCATGTTATTCATATACCAGAAATGATTGAAGCTACTGACTGAATGAAAGGAGCTGGCATCTCACTCTCTTTGAATCTTCTTTATCATGCTAAGGTGAGCAGGAAAAAGCAAAAAAATTCAGAATTGCACCTTGCAATGCGGAGAAATTGCTGTTTGTGCATTTACAATATTCAATGATTTTTGCCATTGAAAAACGTCCAGAAATGATTGAAGCTACTGACTGAATGAAAGGAGCTGGCATCTCACTCTCTTTGAATCTTCTTTATTATGCTAAGAGGAGCAGGAAAAAGCAAAAAATTTCAGAATTGCACCTTGCAATGCGGAGAAATTACTGTTTGTGCATTTACAATATTCATTGATTTTTGCCATTGAAAAACGTCCAGAAATGATTGAAGCTACTGACTGAATGAAAGGAGCTGGCATCTCACTCTCTTTGAATCTTCTTTATCATGCTAAGAGGAGCAGGAAAAAGCAAAAAATTTCAGAATTGCACCTTGCAATGCGGAGAAATTACTGTTTGTGCATTTACAATATTCATTGATTTTTGCCATTGAAAAACGTCCAGAAATGATTGAAGCTACTGACTGAATGAAAGGAGCTGGCATCTCACTCTCTTTGAATCTTCTTTATCATGCTAAGAGGAGCAGGAAAAAGCAAAAAATTTCAGAATTGCACCTTGCAATGCGGAGAAATTACTGTTTGTGCATTTACAATATTCATTGATTTTTGCCATTGAAAAACGTCCAGAAATGATTGAAGCTACTGACTGAATGAAAGGAGCTGGCATCTCACTCTCTTTGAATCTTCTTTATCATGCTAAGAGGAGCAGGAAAAAGCAAAACATTTCAGAATTGCACCTTGCAATGCGGAGAAATTACTGTTTGTGCATTTACAATATTCATTGATTTTTGCCATTGAAAAACGTCCAGAAATGATTGAAGCTACTGACTGAATGAAAGGAGCTGGCATCTCACTCTCTTTGAATCTTGTTTATCATGCTAAGAGGAGCAGGAAAAAGCAAAAAATTTCAGAATTGCACCTTGCAATGCGGAGAAATTACTGTTTGTGCATTTACAATATTCATTGATTTTTGCCATTGAAAAACGTCCAGAAATGATTGAAGCTACTGACTGAATGAAAGGAGCTGGCATCTCACTCTCTTTGAATCTTCTTTATCATGCTAAGAGGAGCAGGAAAAAGCAAAAAATTTCAGAATTGCACCTTGCAATGCGGAGAAATTACTGTTTGTGCATTTACAATATTCATTGATTTTTGCCATTGAAAAACATCATGTTATTCATATACCAGAAATGATTGAAGCTACTGACTGAATGAAAGGAGCTGGCATCTCACTCTCTTTGAATCTTCTTTATCATGCTAAGAGGAGCAGGAAAAAGCAAAAAATTTCAGAATTGCACCTTGCAATGCGGAGAAATTACTGTTTGTGCATTTACAATATTCAATGATTTTTGCCATTGAAAAACGTCCAGAAATGATTGAAGCTACTGACTGAATGAAAGGAGCTGGCATCTCACTCTCTTTGAATCTTTTTTATCATGCTAAGAGGAGCAGGAAAAAGCAAAAAATTTCAGAATTGCACCTTGCAATGCGGAGAAATTACTGTTTGTGCATTTACAATATTCATTGATTTTTGCCATTGAAAAACATCATGTTATTCATATACCAGAAATGATTGAAGCTACTGACTGAATGAAAGGAGCTGGCATCTCACTCTCTTTGAATCTTCTTTATCATGCTAAGAGGAGCAGGAAAAAGCAAAAAATTTCAGAATTGCACCTTGCAATGCGGAGAAATTACTGTTTGTGCATTTACAATATTCAATGATTTTTGCCATTGAAAAACGTCCAGAAATGATTGAAGCTACTGACTGAATGAAAGGAGCTGGCATCTCACTCTCTTTGAATCTTCTTTATCATGCTAAGAGGAGCAGGAAAAAGCAAAAAATTTCAGAATTGCACCTTGCAATGCGGAGAAATTACTGTTTGTGCATTTACAATATTCATTGATTTTTGCCATTGAAAAACATCATGTTATTCATATACCAGAAATGTTTGAAGCTACTGACTGAAGGAAAGGAGCTGGCATCTCACTCTCTTTGAATCTTCTTTATCATGCTTAGAGGAGCAGGAAAAAGCAAAAAATTTCAGAATTGCACCTTGCAATGCGGAGAAATTACTGTTTGTGCATTTACAATATTCATTGATTTTTGCCATTGACAAACGTCCAGAAATGATTGAAGCTACTGACTGAATGAAAGGAGCTGGCATCTCACTCTCTTTGAATCTTGTTTATCATGCTAAGAGGAGCAGGAAAAAGCAAAAAATTTCAGAATTGCACCTTGCAATGCGGAGAAATTACTGTTTGTGCATTTACAATATTCATTGATTTTTGCCATTGAAAAACGTCCAGAAATGATTGAAGCTACTGACTGAATGAAAGGAGCTGGCATCTCATTCTCTTTGAATCTTCTTTATCATGCTAAGAGGAGCAGGAAAAAGCAAAAAATTTCAGAATTGCACCTTGCAATTTGGAGAAATTACTGTTTGTGCATTTACAATATTCATTGATTTTTGCCATTGAAAAACATCATGTTATTCATATACCAGAAATGATTGAAGCTACTGACTGAATGAAAGGAGCTGGCATCTCACTCTCTTTGAATCTTCTTTATCATGCTAAGGTGAGCAGGAAAAAGCAAAAAAATTCAGAATTGCACCTTGCAATGCGGAGAAATTGCTGTTTGTGCATTTACAATATTCAATGATTTTTGCCATTGAAAAACGTCCAGAAATGATTGAAGCTACTGACTGAATGAAAGGAGCTGGCATCTCATTCTCTTTGAATCTTCTTTATCATGCTAAGAGGAGCAGGAAAAAGCAAAAAATTTCAGAATTGCACCTTGCAATGCGGAGAAATTACTGTTTGTGCATCTACAATATTCATTGATTTTTGCCATTGAAAAACATCATGTTATTCATATACCAGAAATGTTTGAAGCTACTGACTGAATGAAAGGAGCTGGCATCTCACTCTCTTTGAATCTTTTTTATCATGCTAAGAGGAGCAGGAAAAAGCAAAAAATTTCAGAATTGCACCTTGCAATGCGGAGAAATTACTGTTTGTGCATTTACAATATTCATTGATTTTTGCCATTGAAAAACGTCCAGAAATGATTGAAGCTACTGACTGAATGAAAGGAACTGGCATCTCACTCTCTTTGAATCTTGTTTATCATGCTAAGAGGAGCAGGAAAAAGCAAAAAATTTCAGAATTGCACCTTGCAATGCGGAGAAATTACTGTTTGTGCATTTACAATATTCATTGATTTTTGCCATTGAAAAACGTCCAGAAATGATTGAAGCTACTGACTGAATGAAAGGAGCTGGCATCTCACTCTCTTTGAATCTTCTTTATCATGCTAAGAGGAGCAGGAAAAAGCAAAAAATTTCAGAATTGCACCTTGCAATGCGGAGAAATTACTGTTTGTGCATTTACAATATTCATTGATTTTTGCCATTGAAAAACATCATGTTATTCATATACCAGAAATGATTGAAGCTACTGACTGAATGAAAGGAGCTGGCATCTCATTCTCTTTGAATCTTCTTTATCATGCTAAGAGGAGCAGGAAAAAGCAAAAAATTTCAGAATTGCACCTTGCAATGCGGAGAAATTACTGTTTGTGCATTTACAATATTCAATGATTTTTGCCATTGAAAAACGTCCAGAAATGATTGAAGCTACTGACTGAATGAAAGGAGCTGGCATCTCACTCTCTTTGAATCTTGTTTATCATGCTAAGAGGAGCAGGAAAAAGCAAAAAATTTCAGAATTGCACCTTGCAATGCGGAGAAATTACTGTCTGTGCATTTACAATATTCATTGATTTTTGCCACTGAAAAACGTCCAGAAATGATTGAAGCTACTGACTGAATGAAAGGAGCTGGCATCTCACTCTCTTTGATTCTTCTTTATCATGCTAAGAGGAGCAGGAAAAAGCAAAAAATTTCAGAATTGCACCTTGCAATGTGGAGAAATTACTGTTTGTGCATTTACAATATTCATTGATTTTTGCCATTGAAAAACGTCCAGAAATGATTGAAGCTACTGACTGAATGAAAGGAGCTGGCATCTCACTCTCTTTGAATCTTCTTTATCATGCTAAGAGGAGCAGGAAAAAGCAAAAAATTTCAGAATTGCACCTTGCAATGCGGAGAAATTACTGTTTGTGCATTTACAATATTCATTGATTTTTGCCATTGAAAAACGTCCAGAAATGATTGAAGCTACTGACTGAATGAAAGGAGCTGGCATCTCATTCTCTTTGAATCTTCTTTATCATGCTAAGAGGAGCAGGAAAAAGCAAAAAATTTCAGAATTGCACCTTGCAATGCGGAGAAATTACTGTTTGTGCATTTACAATATTCATTGATTTTTGCCATTGAAAAACATCATGTTATTCATATACCAGAAATGATTGAAGCTACTGACTGAATGAAAGGAGCTGGCATCTCACTCTCTTTGAATCTTCTTTATCATGCTAAGGTGAGCAGGAAAAAGCAAAAAAATTCAGAATTGCACCTTGCAATGCGGAGAAATTGCTGTTTGTGCATTTACAATATTCAATGATTTTTGCCATTGAAAAACGTCCAGAAATGATTGAAGCTACTGACTGAATGAAAGGAGCTGGCATCTCACTCTCTTTGAATCTTCTTTATTATGCTAAGAGGAGCAGGAAAAAGCAAAAAATTTCAGAATTGCACCTTGCAATGCGGAGAAATTACTGTTTGTGCATCTACAATATTCATTGATTTTTGCCATTGAAAAACATGTTATTCATATACCAGAAATGTTTGAAGCTACTGACTGAATGAAAGGAGCTGGCATCTCACTCTCTTTGAATCTTTTTTATCATGCTAAGAGGAGCAGGAAAAAGCAAAAAATTTCAGAATTGCACCTTGCAATGCGGAGAAATTACTGTTTGTGCATTTACAATATTCAATGATTTTTGCCATTGAAAAACGTCCAGAAATGATTGAAGCTACTGACTGAATGAAAGGAGCTGGCATCTCACTCTCTTTGAATCTTCTTTATCATGCTAAGAGGAGCAGGAAAAAGCAAAAAATTTCAGAATTGCACCTTGCAATGCGGAGAAATTACTGTTTGTGCATTTACAATATTCATTGATTTTTGCCATTGAAAAACGTCCAGAAATGATTGAAGCTACTGACTGAATGAAAGGAGCTGGCATCTCACTCTCTTTGAATCTTCTTTATCATGCTAAGAGGAGCAGGAAAAAGCAAAAAATTTCAGAATTGCACCTTGCAATGCGGAGAAATTACTGTTTGTGCATTTACAATATTCATTGATTTTTGCCATTGAAAAACGTCCAGAAATGATTGAAGCTACTGACTGAATGAAAGGAGCTGGCATCTCACTCTCTTTGAATCTTCTTTATCATGCTAAGAGGAGCAGGAAAAAGCAAAACATTTCAGAATTGCACCTTGCAATGCGGAGAAATTACTGTTTGTGCATTTACAATATTCATTGATTTTTGCCATTGAAAAACGTCCAGAAATGATTGAAGCTACTGACTGAATGAAAGGAGCTGGCATCTCACTCTCTTTGAATCTTGTTTATCATGCTAAGAGGAGCAGGAAAAAGCAAAAAATTTCAGAATTGCACCTTGCAATGCGGAGAAATTACTGTTTGTGCATTTACAATATTCATTGATTTTTGCCATTGAAAAACGTCCAGAAATGATTGAAGCTACTGACTGAATGAAAGGAGCTGGCATCTCACTCTCTTTGAATCTTCTTTATCATGCTAAGAGGAGCAGGAAAAAGCAAAAAATTTCAGAATTGCACCTTGCAATGCGGAGAAATTACTGTTTGTGCATTTACAATATTCATTGATTTTTGCCAATGAAAAACGTCCAGAAATGATTGAAGCTACTGACTGAATGAAAGGAGCTGGCATCTCACTCTCTTTGAATCTTGTTTATCATGCTAAGAGGAGCAGGAAAAAGCAAAAATTTCAGAATTGCACCTTGTAATGCGGAGAAATTACTGTTTGTGCATTTACAATATTCAATGATTTTTGCCATTGAAAAACGTCCAGAAATGATTGAAGCTACTGACTGAATGAAAGGAGCTGGCATCTCACTCTCTTTGAATCTTCTTTACCATGCTAAGAGGAGCAGGAAAAAGCAAAAAATTTCAGAATTGCACCTTGCAATGTGGAGAAATTACTGTTTGTGCATTTACAATATTCATTGATTTTTGCCATTGAAAAACATCATGTTATTCATATACCAGAAATGTTTGAAGCTACTGACTGAATGAAAGGAGCTGGCATCTCACTCTCTTTGAATCTTCTTTATCATGCTAAGAGGAGCAGGAAAAAGCAAAAAATTTCAGAATTGCACCTTGCAATGCGGAGAAATTACTGTATGTGCATTTACAATATTCATTGATTTTTGCCACTGAAAAATGTCCAGAAATGATTGAAGCTACTGACTGAATGAAAGGAGCTGGCATCTCACTCTCTTTGATTCTTCTTTATCATGCTAAGAGGAGCAGGAAAAAGCAAAAAATTTCAGAATTGCACCTTGCAATGTGGAGAAATTACTGTTTGTGCATTTACAATATTCATTGATTTTTGCCATTGAAAAACGTCCAGAAATGATTGAAGCTACTGACTGAATGAAAGGAGCTGGCATCTCACTCTCTTTGAATCTTCTTTATCATGCTAAGAGGAGCAGGAAAAAGCAAAAAATTTCAGAATTGCACCTTGCAATGCGGAGAAATTACTGTTTGTGCATTTACAATATTCATTGATTTTTGCCATTGAAAAACATCATGTTATTCATATACCAGAAATGTTTGAAGCTACTGACTGAAGGAAAGGAGCTGGCATCTCACTCTCTTTGAATCTTCTTTATCATGCTTAGAGGAGCAGGAAAAAGCAAAAAATTTCAGAATTGCACCTTGCAATGCGGAGAAATTACTGTTTGTGCATTTCCAATATTCATTGATTTTTGCCATTGAAAAACGTCCAGAAATGATTGAAGCTACTGACTGAATGAAAGGAGCTGGCATCTCACTCTCTTTGAATCTTGTTTATCATGCTAAGAGGAGCAGGAAAAAGCAAAAAATTTCAGAATTGCACCTTGCAATGCGGAGAAATTACTGTTTGTGCATTTACAATATTCATTGATTTTTGCCATTGAAAAACGTCCAGAAATGATTGAAGCTACTGACTGAATGAAAGGAGCTGGCATCTCATTCTCTTTGAATCTTCTTTATCATGCTAAGAGGAGCATCAAAAAGCAAAAAATTTCAGAATTGCACCTTGCAATGCGGAGAAATTACTGTTTGTGCATTTACAATATTCATTGATTTTTGCCATTGAAAAACATCATGTTATTCATATACCAGAAATGATTGAAGCTACTGACTGAATGAAAGGAGCTGGCATCTCACTCTCTTTGAATCTTCTTTATCATGCTAAGATGAGCAGGAAAAAGCAAAAAATTTCAGAATTGCACCTTGCAATGCGGAGAAATTACTGTTTGTGCATTTACAATATTCAATGATTTTTGCCATTGAAAAACGTCCAGAAATGATTGAAGCTACTAACTGAATGAAAGGAGCTGGCATCTCACTCTCTTTGAATCTTCTTTATCATGCTAAGAGGAGCAGGAAAAAGCAAAAAATTTCAGAATTGCACCTTGCAATGCGGAGAAATTACTGTTTGTGCATCTACAATATTCATTGATTTTTGCCATTGAAAAACATCATGTTATTCATATACCAGAAATGTTTGAAGCTACTGACTGAATGAAAGGAGCTGGCATCTCACTCTCTTTGAATCTTTTTTATCATGCTAAGAGGAGCAGGAAAAAGCAAAAAATTTCAGAATTGCACCTTGCAATGCGGAGAAATTACTGTTTGTGCATTTACAATATTCATTGATTTTTGCCATTGAAAAACGTCCAGAAATGATTGAAGCTACTGACTGAATGAAAGGAGCTGGCATCTCACTCTCTTTGAATCTTGTTTATCATGCTAAGAGGAGCAGGAAAAAGCAAAAAATTTCAGAATTGCACCTTGCAATGTGGAGAAATTACTGTTTGTGCATTTACAATATTCATTGATTTTTGCCATTGAAAAACGTCCAGAAATGATTGAAGCTACTGACTGAATGAAAGGAGCTGGCATCTCACTCTCTTTGAATCTTCTTTATCATGCTAAGAGGAGCAGGAAAAAGCAAAAAATTTCAGAATTGCACCTTGCAATGCGGAGAAATTACTGTTTGTGCATTTACAATATTCATTGATTTTTGCCATTGAAAAACATCATGTTATTCATATACCAGAAATGATTGAAGCTACTGACTGAATGAAAGGAGCTGGCATCTCATTCTCTTTGAATCTTCTTTATCATGCTAAGAGGAGCAGGAAAAAGCAAAAAATTTCAGAATTGCACCTTGCAATGCGGAGAAATTACTGTTTGTGCATTTACAATATTCATTGATTTTTGCCATTGAAAAACGTCCAGAAATGATTGAAGCTACTGACTGAATGAAAGGAGCTGGCATCTCACTCTCTTTGAATCTTCTTTATCATGCTAAGAGGAGCAGGAAAAAGCAAAAAATTTCAGAATTGCACCTTGCAATGCGGAGAAATTACTGTTTGTGCATTTACAATATTCATTGATTTTTGCCATTGAAAAACGTCCAGAAATGATTGAAGCTACTGACTGAATGAAAGGAGCTGGCATCTCACTCTCTTTGAATCTTCTTTATCATGCTAAGAGGAGCAGGAAAAAGCAAAAAATTTCAGAATTGCACCTTGCAATGCGGAGAAATTACTGTTTGTGCATTTACAATATTCATTGATTTTTGCCATTGAAAAACGTCCAGAAATGATTGAAGCTACTGACTGAATGAAAGGAGCTGGCATCTCACTCTCTTTGAATCTTGTTTATCATGCTGAGGAGCAGGAAAAAGCAAAAAATTTCAGAATTGCACCTTGCAATGCGGAGAAATTACTGTTTGTGCATTTACAATATTCATTGATTTTTGCCATTGAAAAACGTCCAGAAATGATTGAAGCTACTGACTGAATGAAAGGAGCTGGCATCTCACTCTCTTTGAATCTTCTTTATCATGCTAAGAGGAGCAGGAAAAAGCAAAAAATTTCAGAATTGCACCTTGCAATGCGGAGAAATTACTGTTTGTGCATTTACAATATTCATTGATTTTTGCCATTGAAAAACGTCCAGAAATGATTGAAGCTACTGACTGAATGAAAGGAGCTGGCATCTCACTCTCTTTGAATCTTGTTTATCATGCTAAGAGGAGCAGGAAAAAGCAAAAAATTTCAGAATTGCACCTTGCAATGCGGAGAAATTACTGTTTGTGCATTTACAATATTCATTGATTTTTGCCATTGAAAAACGTCCAGAAATGATTGAAGCTACTGACTGAATGAAAGGAGCTGGCATCTCATTCTCTTTGAATCTTCTTTATCATGCTAAGAGGAGCAGGAAAAAGCAAAAAATTTCAGAATTGCACCTTGCAATGCGGAGAAATTACTGTTTGTGCATTTACAATATTCATTGATTTTTGCCATTGAAAAACATCATGTTATTCATATACCAGAAATGATTGAAGCTACTGACTGAATGAAAGGAGCTGGCATCTCACTCTCTTTGAATCTTCTTTATCATGCTAAGATGAGCAGGAAAAAGCAAAAAATTTCAGAATTGCACCTTGCAATGCGGAGAAATTACTGTTTGTGCATTTACAATATTCAATGATTTTTGCCATTGAAAAACGTCCAGAAATGATTGAAGCTACTGACTGAATGAAAGGAGCTGGCATCTCACTCTCTTTGAATCTTCTTTATCATGCTAAGAGGAGCAGGAAAAAGCAAAAAATTTCAGAATTGCACCTTGCAATGCGGAGAAATTACTGTTTGTGCATCTACAATATTCATTGATTTTTGCCATTGAAAAACATCATGTTATTCATATACCAGAAATGTTTGAAGCTACTGACTGAATGAAAGGAGCTGGCATCTCACTCTCTTTGAATCTTTTTTATCATGCTAAGAGGAGCAGGAAAAAGCAAAAAATTTCAGAATTGCACCTTGCAATGCGGAGAAATTACTGTTTGTGCATTTACAATATTCATTGATTTTTGCCATTGAAAAACGTCCAGAAATGATTGAAGCTACTGACTGAATGAAAGGAGCTGGCATCTCACTCTCTTTGAATCTTGTTTATCATGCTAAGAGGAGCAGGAAAAAGCAAAAAATTTCAGAATTGCACCTTGCAATGTGGAGAAATTACTGTTTGTGCATTTACAATATTCATTGATTTTTGCCATTGAAAAACGTCCAGAAATGATTGAAGCTACTGACTGAATGAAAGGAGCTGGCATCTCACTCTCTTTGAATCTTCTTTATCATGCTAAGAGGAGCAGGAAAAAGCAAAAAATTTCAGAATTGCACCTTGCAATGCGGAGAAATTACTGTTTGTGCATTTACAATATTCATTGATTTTTGCCATTGAAAAACATCATGTTATTCATATACCAGAAATGATTGAAGCTACTGACTGAATGAAAGGAGCTGGCATCTCATTCTCTTTGAATCTTCTTTATCATGCTAAGAGGAGCAGGAAAAAGCAAAAAATTTCAGAATTGCACCTTGCAATGCGGAGAAATTACTGTTTGTGCATTTACAATATTCATTGATTTTTGCCATTGAAAAACGTCCAGAAATGATTGAAGCTACTGACTGAATGAAAGGAGCTGGCATCTCACTCTCTTTGAATCTTCTTTATCATGCTAAGAGGAGCAGGAAAAAGCAAAAAATTTCAGAATTGCACCTTGCAATGCGGAGAAATTACTGTTTGTGCATTTACAATATTCATTGATTTTTGCCATTGAAAAACGTCCAGAAATGATTGAAGCTACTGACTGAATGAAAGGAGCTGGCATCTCACTCTCTTTGAATCTTCTTTATCATGCTAAGAGGAGCAGGAAAAAGCAAAAAATTTCAGAATTGCACCTTGCAATGCGGAGAAATTACTGTTTGTGCATTTACAATATTCATTGATTTTTGCCATTGAAAAACGTCCAGAAATGATTGAAGCTACTGACTGAATGAAAGGAGCTGGCATCTCACTCTCTTGGAATCTTGTTTATCATGCTGAGGAGCAGGAAAAAGCAAAAAATTTCAGAATTGCACCTTGCAATGCGGAGAAATTACTGTTTGTGCATTTACAATATTCATTGATTTTTGCCATTGAAAAACGTCCAGAAATGATTGAAGCTACTGACTGAATGAAAGGAGCTGGCATCTCACTCTCTTTGAATCTTCTTTATCATGCTAAGAGGAGCAGGAAAAAGCAAAAAATTTCAGAATTGCACCTTGCAATGCGGAGAAATTACTGTTTGTGCATTTACAATATTCATTGATTTTTGCCATTGAAAAACGTCCAGAAATGATTGAAGCTACTGACTGAATGAAAGGAGCTGGCATCTCACTCTCTTTGAATCTTTTTTATCATGCTAAGAGGAGCAGGAAAAAGCAAAAAATTTCAGAATTGCACCTTGCAATGCGGAGAAATTACTGTTTGTGCATTTACAATATTCATTGATTTTTGCCATTGAAAAACGTCCAGAAATGATTGAAGCTACTGACTGAATGAAAGGAGCTGGCATCTCACTCTCTTTGAATCTTGTTTATCATGCTAAGAGGAGCAGGAAAAAGCAAAAAATTTCAGAATTGCACCTTGCAATGTGGAGAAATTACTGTTTGTGCATTTACAATATTCATTGATTTTTGCCATTGAAAAACGTCCAGAAATGATTGAAGCTACTGACTGAATGAAAGGAGCTGGCATCTCACTCTCTTTGAATCTTCTTTATCATGCTAAGAGGAGCAGGAAAAAGCAAAAAATTTCAGAATTGCACCTTGCAATGCGGAGAAATTACTGTTTGTGCATTTACAATATTCATTGATTTTTGCCATTGAAAAACATCATGTTATTCATATACCAGAAATGATTGAAGCTACTGACTGAATGAAAGGAGCTGGCATCTCATTCTCTTTGAATCTTCTTTATCATGCTAAGAGGAGCAGGAAAAAGCAAACAATTTCAGAATTGCACCTTGCAATGCGGAGAAATTACTGTTTGTGCATTTACAATATTCATTGATTTTTGCCATTGAAAAACGTCCAGAAATGATTGAAGCTACTGACTGAATGAAAGGAGCTGGCATCTCACTCTCTTTGAATCTTCTTTATCATGCTAAGAGGAGCAGGAAAAAGCAAAAAATTTCAGAATTGCACCTTGCAATGCGGAGAAATTACTGTTTGTGCATTTACAATATTCATTGATTTTTGCCATTGAAAAACGTCCAGAAATGATTGAAGCTACTGACTGAATGAAAGGAGCTGGCATCTCACTCTCTTTGAATCTTCTTTATCATGCTAAGAGGAGCAGGAAAAAGCAAAAAATTTCAGAATTGCACCTTGCAATGCGGAGAAATTACTGTTTGTGCATTTACAATATTCATTGATTTTTGCCATTGAAAAACGTCCAGAAATGATTGAAGCTACTGACTGAATGAAAGGAGCTGGCATCTCACTCTCTTTGAATCTTGTTTATCATGCTGAGGAGCAGGAAAAAGCAAAAAATTTCAGAATTGCACCTTGCAATGCGGAGAAATTACTGTTTGTGCATTTACAATATTCATTGATTTTTGCCATTGAAAAACGTCCAGAAATGATTGAAGCTACTGACTGAATGAAAGGAGCTGGCATCTCACTCTCTTTGAATCTTCTTTATCATGCTAAGAGGAGCAGGAAAAAGCAAAAAATTTCAGAATTGCACCTTGCAATGCGGAGAAATTACTGTTTGTGCATTTACAATATTCATTGATTTTTGCCATTGAAAAACGTCCAGAAATGATTGAAGCTACTGACTGAATGAAAGGAGCTGGCATCTCACTCTCTTTGAATCTTGTTTATCATGCTAAGAGGAGCAGGAAAAAGCAAAAATTTCAGAATTGCACCTTGCAATGCGGAGAAATTACTGTTTGTGCATTTACAATATTCAATGATTTTTGCCATTGAAAAACGTCCAGAAATGATTGAAGCTACTGACTGAATGAAAGGAGCTGGCATCTCACTCTCTTTGAATCTTCTTTACCATGCTAAGAGGAGCAGGAAAAAGCAAAAAATTTCAGAATTGCACCTTGCAATGCGGAGAAATTACTGTTTGTGCATTTACAATATTCATTGATTTTTGCCATTGAAAAACATCATGTTATTCATATACCAGAAATGATTGAAGCTACTGACTGAATGAAAGGAGCTGGCATCTCACTCTCTTTGAATCTTCTTTATCATGCTAAGAGGAGCAGGAAAAAGCAAAAAATTTCAGAATTGCACCTTGCAATGCGGAGAAATTACTGTTTGTGCATTTACAATATTCATTGATTTTTGCCATTGAAAAACATCATGTTATTCATATACCAGAAATGTTTGAAGCTACTGACTGAATGAAAGGAGCTGGCATCTCACTCTCTTTGAATCTTCTTTATCATGCTAAGAGGAGCAGGAAAAAGCAAAAAATTTCAGAATTGCACCTTGCAATGCGGAGAAATTACTGTTTGTGCATTTACAATATTCATTTATTTTTGCCATTGAAAAACGTCCAGAAATGATTGAAGCTACTGACTGAATGAAAGGAGCTGGCATCTCACTCTCTTTGAATCTTCTTTATCATGCTAAGAGGAGCAGGAAAAAGCAAAAAATTTCAGAATTGCACCTTGCAATGCGGAGAAATTACTGTTTGTGCATTTACAATATTCATTGATTTTTGCCATTGAAAAACGTCCAGAAATGATTGAAGCTACTGACTGAATGAAAGGAGCTGGCATCTCACTCTCTTTGAATCTTCTTTATCATGCTAAGAGGAGCAGGAAAAAGCAAAAAATTTCAGAATTGCACCTTGCAATGCGGAGAAATTACTGTTTGTGCATTTACAATATTCATTGATTTTTGCCATTGAAAAACGTCCAGAAATGATTGAAGCTACTGACTGAATGAAAGGAGCTGGCATCTCACTCTCTTTGAATCTTCTTTATCATGCTAAGAGGAGCAGGAAAAAGCAAAAAATTTCAGAATTGCACCTTGCAATGCGGAGAAATTACTGTTTGTGCATTTACAATATTCATTGATTTTTGCCATTGAAAAACATCATGTTATTCATATTCCAGAAATGATTGAAGCTACTGACTGAATGAAAGGAGCTGGCATCTCACTCTCTTTGAATCTTCTTTATCATGCTAAGAGGAGCAGGAAAAAGCAAAAAATTTCAGAATTGCACCTTGCAATGCGGAGAAATTACTGTTTGTGCATTTACAATATTCAATGATTTTTGCCATTGAAAAACGTCCAGAAATGATTGAAGCTACTGACTGAATGAAAGGAGCTGGCATCTCACTCTCTTTGAATCTTCTTTATCATGCTAAGAGGAGCAGGAAAAAGCAAAAAATTTCAGAATTGCACCTTGCAATGCGGAGAAATTACTGTTTGTGCATTTACAATATTCATTGATTTTTGCCATTGAAAAACATCATGTTATTCATATACCAGAAATGTTTGAAGCTACTGACTGAATGAAAGGAGCTGGCATCTCACTCTCTTTGAATCTTCTTTATCATGCTAAGAGGAGCAGGAAAAAGCAAAAAATTTCAGAATTGCACCTTGCAATGCGGAGAAATTACTGTTTGTGCATTTACAATATTCATTGATTTTTGCCATTGAAAAACGTCCAGAAATGATTGAAGCTACTGACTGAATGAAAAGAGCTGGCATCTCACTCTCTTTGAATCTTGTTTATCACGCTAAGAGGAGCAGGAAAAAGCAAAAAATTTCAGAATTGCACCTTGCAATGCGGAGAAATTACTGTTTGTGCATTTACAATATTCATTGATTTTTGCCATTGAAAAACGTCCAGAAATGATTGAAGCTACTGACTGAATGAAAGGAGCTGGCATCTCACTCTCTTTGAATCTTCTTTATCATGCTAAGAGGAGCAGGAAAAAGCAAAAAATTTCAGAATTGCACCTTGCAATGCGGAGAAATTACTGTTTGTGCATTTACAATATTCATTGATTTTTGCCATTGAAAAACATCATGTTATTCATATACCAGAAATGATTGAAGCTACTGACTGAATGAAAGGAGCTGGCATCTCACTCTCTTTGAATCTTCTTTATCATGCTAAGAGGAGCAGGAAAAAGCAAAAAATTTCAGAATTGCACCTTGCAATGCGGAGAAATTACTGTTTGTGCATTTACAATATTCAATGATTTTTGCCATTGAAAAACGTCCAGAAATGATTGAAGCTACTGACTGAATGAAAGGAGCTGGCATCTCACTCTCTTTGAATCTTCTTTATCATGCTAAGAGGAGCAGGAAAAAGCAAAAAATTTCAGAATTGCACCTTGCAATGCGGAGAAATTACTGTTTGTGCATTTACAATATTCATTGATTTTTGCCATTGAAAAACATCATGTTATTCATATTCCAGAAATGATTGAAGCTACTGACTGAATGAAAGGAGCTGGCATCTCACTCTCTTTGAATCTTCTTTATCATGCTAAGAGGAGCAGGAAAAAGCAAAAAATTTCAGAATTGCACCTTGCAATGCGGAGAAATTACTGTTTGTGCATTTACAATATTCAATGATTTTTGCCATTGAAAAACGTCCAGAAATGATTGAAGCTACTGACTGAATGAAAGGAGCTGGCATCTCACTCTCTTTGAATCTTCTTTATCATGCTAAGAGGAGCAGGAAAAAGCAAAAAATTTCAGAATTGCACCTTGCAATGCGGAGAAATTACTGTTTGTGCATTTACAATATTCATTGATTTTTGCCATTGAAAAACATCATGTTATTCATATACCAGAAATGTTTGAAGCTACTGACTGAATGAAAGGAGCTGGCATCTCACTCTCTTTGAATCTTCTTTATCATGCTAAGAGGAGCAGGAAAAAGCAAAAAATTTCAGAATTGCACCTTGCAATGCGGAGAAATTACTGTTTGTGCATTTACAATATTCATTGATTTTTGCCATTGAAAAACATCATGTTATTCATATACCAGAAATGTTTGAAGCTACTGACTGAATGAAAGGAGCTGGCATCTCACTCTCTTTGAATCTTCTTTATCATGCTAAGAGGAGCAGGAAAAAGCAAAAAATTTCAGAATTGCACCTTGCAATGCGGAGAAATTACTGTTTGTGCATTTACAATATTCATTTATTTTTGCCATTGAAAAACGTCCAGAAATGATTGAAGCTACTGACTGAATGAAAGGAGCTGGCATCTCACTCTCTTTGAATCTTCTTTATCATGCTAAGAGGAGCAGGAAAAAGCAAAAAATTTCAGAATTGCACCTTGCAATGCGGAGAAATTACTGTTTGTGCATTTACAATATTCATTGATTTTTGCCATTGAAAAACGTCCAGAAATGATTGAAGCTACTGACTGAATGAAAGGAGCTGGCATCTCACTCTCTTTGAATCTTCTTTATCATGCTAAGAGGAGCAGGAAAAAGCAAAAAATTTCAGAATTGCACCTTGCAATGCGGAGAAATTACTGTTTGTGCATTTACAATATTCATTGATTTTTGCCATTGAAAAACGTCCAGAAATGATTGAAGCTACTGACTGAATGAAAGGAGCTGGCATCTCACTCTCTTTGAATCTTCTTTATCATGCTAAGAGGAGCAGGAAAAAGCAAAAAATTTCAGAATTGCACCTTGCAATGCGGAGAAATTACTGTTTGTGCATTTACAATATTCATTGATTTTTGCCATTGAAAAACATCATGTTATTCATATACCAGAAATGATTGAAGCTACTGACTGAATGAAAGGAGCTGGCATCTCACTCTCTTTGAATCTTCTTTATCATGCTAAGAGGAGCAGGAAAAAGCAAAAAATTTCAGAATTGCACCTTGCAATGCGGAGAAATTACTGTTTGTGCATTTACAATATTCATTGATTTTTGCCATTGAAAAACATCATGTTATTCATATACCAGAAATGATTGAAGCTACTGACTGAATGAAAGGAGCTGGCATCTCACTCTCTTTGAATCTTCTTTATCATGCTAAGAGGAGCAGGAAAAAGCAAAAAATTTCAGAATTGCACCTTGCAATGCGGAGAAATTACTGTTTGTGCATTTACAATATTCATTGATTTTTGCCATTGAAAAACATCATGTTATTCATATTCCAGAAATGATTGAAGCTACTGACTGAATGAAAGGAGCTGGCATCTCACTCTCTTTGAATCTTCTTTATCATGCTAAGAGGAGCAGGAAAAAGCAAAAAATTTCAGAATTGCACCTTGCAATGCGGAGAAATTACTGTTTGTGCATTTACAATATTCATTGATTTTTGCCATTGAAAAACATCATGTTATTCATATACCAGAAATGATTGAAGCTACTGACTGAATGAAAGGAGCTGGCATCTCACTCTCTTTGAATCTTCTTTATCATGCTAAGAGGAGCAGGAAAAAGCAAAAAATTTCAGAATTGCACCTTGCAATGCGGAGAAATTACTGTTTGTGCATTTACAATATTCATTGATTTTTGCCATTGAAAAACATCATGTTATTCATATTCCAGAAATGATTGAAGCTACTGACTGAATGAAAGGAGCTGGCATCTCACTCTCTTTGAATCTTCTTTATCATGCTAAGAGGAGCAGGAAAAAGCAAAAAATTTCAGAATTGCACCTTGCAATGCGGAGAAATTACTGTTTGTGCATTTACAATATTCAATGATTTTTGCCATTGAAAAACGTCCAGAAATGATTGAAGCTACTGACTGAATGAAAGGAGCTGGCATCTCACTCTCTTTGAATCTTCTTTATCATGCTAAGAGGAGCAGGAAAAAGCAAAAAATTTCAGAATTGCACCTTGCAATGCGGAGAAATTACTGTTTGTGCATTTACAATATTCATTGATTTTTGCCATTGAAAAACATCATGTTATTCATATACCAGAAATGTTTGAAGCTACTGACTGAATGAAAGGAGCTGGCATCTCACTCTCTTTGAATCTTCTTTATCATGCTAAGAGGAGCAGGAAAAAGCAAAAAATTTCAGAATTGCACCTTGCAATGCGGAGAAATTACTGTTTGTGCATTTACAATATTCATTGATTTTTGCCATTGAATAACGTCCAGAAATGATTGAAGCTACTGACTGAATGAAAAGAGCTGGCATCTCACTCTCTTTGAATCTTGTTTATCACGCTAAGAGGAGCAGGAAAAAGCAAAAAATTTCAGAATTGCACCTTGCAATGCGGAGAAATTACTGTTTGTGCATTTACAATATTCATTGATTTTTGCCATTGAAAAACGTCCAGAAATGATTGAAGCTACTGACTGAATGAAAGGAGCTGGCATCTCACTCTCTTTGAATCTTCTTTATCATGCTAAGAGGAGCAGGAAAAAGCAAAAAATTTCAGAATTGCACCTTGCAATGCGGAGAAATTACTGTTTGTGCATTTACAATATTCATTGATTTTTGCCATTGAAAAACATCATGTTATTCATATACCAGAAATGATTGAAGCTACTGACTGAATGAAAGGAGCTGGCATCTCACTCTCTTTGAATCTTCTTTATCATGCTAAGAGGAGCAGGAAAAAGCAAAAAATTTCAGAATTGCACCTTGCAATGCGGAGAAATTACTGTTTGTGCATTTACAATATTCAATGATTTTTGCCATTGAAAAACGTCCAGAAATGATTGAAGCTACTGACTGAATGAAAGGAGCTGGCATCTCACTCTCTTTGAATCTTCTTTATCATGCTAAGAGGAGCAGGAAAAAGCAAAAAATTTCAGAATTGCACCTTGCAATGCGGAGAAATTACTGTTTGTGCATTTACAATATTCATTGATTTTTGCCTTTGAAAAACATCATGTTATTCATATTCCAGAAATGATTGAAGCTACTGACTGAATGAAAGGAGCTGGCATCTCACTCTCTTTGAATCTTCTTTATCATGCTAAGAGGAGCAGGAAAAAGCAAAAAATTTCAGAATTGCACCTTGCAATGCGGAGAAATTACTGTTTGTGCATTTACAATATTCAATGATTTTTGCCATTGAAAAACGTCCAGAAATGATTGAAGCTACTGACTGAATGAAAGGAGCTGGCATCTCACTCTCTTTGAATCTTCTTTATCATGCTAAGAGGAGCAGGAAAAAGCAAAAAATTTCAGAATTGCACCTTGCAATGCGGAGAAATTACTGTTTGTGCATTTACAATATTCATTGATTTTTGCCATTGAAAAACATCATGTTATTCATATACCAGAAATGTTTGAAGCTACTGACTGAATGAAAGGAGCTGGCATCTCACTCTCTTTGAATCTTCTTTATCATGCTAAGAGGAGCAGGAAAAAGCAAAAAATTTCAGAATTGCACCTTGCAATGCGGAGAAATTACTGTTTGTGCATTTACAATATTCATTGATTTTTGCCATTGAAAAACATCATGTTATTCATATACCAGAAATGTTTGAAGCTACTGACTGAATGAAAGGAGCTGGCATCTCACTCTCTTTGAATCTTCTTTATCATGCTAAGAGGAGCAGGAAAAAGCAAAAAATTTCAGAATTGCACCTTGCAATGCGGAGAAATTACTGTTTGTGCATTTACAATATTCATTTATTTTTGCCATTGAAAAACGTCCAGAAATGATTGAAGCTACTGACTGAATGAAAGGAGCTGGCATCTCACTCTCTTTGAATCTTCTTTATCATGCTAAGAGGAGCAGGAAAAAGCAAAAAATTTCAGAATTGCACCTTGCAATGCGGAGAAATTACTGTTTGTGCATTTACAATATTCATTGATTTTTGCCATTGAAAAACGTCCAGAAATGATTGAAGCTACTGACTGAATGAAAGGAGCTGGCATCTCACTCTCTTTGAATCTTCTTTATCATGCTAAGAGGAGCAGGAAAAAGCAAAAAATTTCAGAATTGCACCTTGCAATGCGGAGAAATTACTGTTTGTGCATTTACAATATTCATTGATTTTTGCCATTGAAAAACGTCCAGAAATGATTGAAGCTACTGACTGAATGAAAGGAGCTGGCATCTCACTCTCTTTGAATCTTCTTTATCATGCTAAGAGGAGCAGGAAAAAGCAAAAAATTTCAGAATTGCACCTTGCAATGCGGAGAAATTACTGTTTGTGCATTTACAATATTCATTGATTTTTGCCATTGAAAAACATCATGTTATTCATATACCAGAAATGATTGAAGCTACTGACTGAATGAAAGGAGCTGGCATCTCACTCTCTTTGAATCTTCTTTATCATGCTAAGAGGAGCAGGAAAAAGCAAAAAATTTCAGAATTGCACCTTGCAATGCGGAGAAATTACTGTTTGTGCATTTACAATATTCATTGATTTTTGCCATTGAAAAACATCATGTTATTCATATACCAGAAATGATTGAAGCTACTGACTGAATGAAAGGAGCTGGCATCTCACTCTCTTTGAATCTTCTTTATCATGCTAAGAGGAGCAGGAAAAAGCAAAAAATTTCAGAATTGCACCTTGCAATGCGGAGAAATTACTGTTTGTGCATTTACAATATTCATTGATTTTTGCCATTGAAAAACATCATGTTATTCATATACCAGAAATGATTGAAGCTACTGACTGAATGAAAGGAGCTGGCATCTCACTCTCTTTGAATCTTCTTTATCATGCTAAGAGGAGCAGGAAAAAGCAAAAAATTTCAGAATTGCACCTTGCAATGCGGAGAAATTACTGTTTGTGCATTTACAATATTCATTGATTTTTGCCATTGAAAAACATCATGTTATTCATATTCCAGAAATGATTGAAGCTACTGACTGAATGAAAGGAGCTGGCATCTCACTCTCTTTGAATCTTCTTTATCATGCTAAGAGGAGCAGGAAAAAGCAAAAAATTTCAGAATTGCACCTTGCAATGCGGAGAAATTACTGTTTGTGCATTTACAATATTCAATGATTTTTGCCATTGAAAAACGTCCAGAAATGATTGAAGCTACTGACTGAATGAAAGGAGCTGGCATCTCACTCTCTTTGAATCTTCTTTATCATGCTAAGAGGAGCAGGAAAAAGCAAAAAATTTCAGAATTGCACCTTGCAATGCGGAGAAATTACTGTTTGTGCATTTACAATATTCATTGATTTTTGCCATTGAAAAACATCATGTTATTCATATACCAGAAATGTTTGAAGCTACTGACTGAATGAAAGGAGCTGGCATCTCACTCTCTTTGAATCTTCTTTATCATGCTAAGAGGAGCAGGAAAAAGCAAAAAATTTCAGAATTGCACCTTGCAATGCGGAGAAATTACTGTTTGTGCATTTACAATATTCATTGATTTTTGCCATTGAATAACGTCCAGAAATGATTGAAGCTACTGACTGAATGAAAAGAGCTGGCATCTCACTCTCTTTGAATCTTGTTTATCACGCTAAGAGGAGCAGGAAAAAGCAAAAAATTTCAGAATTGCACCTTGCAATGCGGAGAAATTACTGTTTGTGCATTTACAATATTCATTGATTTTTGCCATTGAAAAACGTCCAGAAATGATTGAAGCTACTGACTGAATGAAAGGAGCTGGCATCTCACTCTCTTTGAATCTTCTTTATCATGCTAAGAGGAGCAGGAAAAAGCAAAAAATTTCAGAATTGCACCTTGCAATGCGGAGAAATTACTGTTTGTGCATTTACAATATTCATTGATTTTTGCCATTGAAAAACATCATGTTATTCATATACCAGAAATGATTGAAGCTACTGACTGAATGAAAGGAGCTGGCATCTCACTCTCTTTGAATCTTCTTTATCATGCTAAGAGGAGCAGGAAAAAGCAAAAAATTTCAGAATTGCACCTTGCAATGCGGAGAAATTACTGTTTGTGCATTTACAATATTCAATGATTTTTGCCATTGAAAAACGTCCAGAAATGATTGAAGCTACTGACTGAATGAAAGGAGCTGGCATCTCACTCTCTTTGAATCTTCTTTATCATGCTAAGAGGAGCAGGAAAAAGCAAAAAATTTCAGAATTGCACCTTGCAATGCGGAGAAATTACTGTTTGTGCATTTACAATATTCATTGATTTTTGCCATTGAAAAACATCATGTTATTCATATTCCAGAAATGATTGAAGCTACTGACTGAATGAAAGGAGCTGGAATCTCACTCTCTTTGAATCTTCTTTATCATGCTAAGAGGAGCAGGAAAAAGCAAAAAATTTCAGAATTGCACCTTGCAATGCGGAGAAATTACTGTTTGTGCATTTACAATATTCAATGATTTTTGCCATTGAAAAACGTCCAGAAATGATTGAAGCTACTGACTGAATGAAAGGAGCTGGCATCTCACTCTCTTTGAATCTTCTTTATCATGCTAAGAGGAGCAGGAAAAAGCAAAAAATTTCAGAATTGCACCTTGCAATGCGGAGAAATTACTGTTTGTGCATTTACAATATTCATTGATTTTTGCCATTGAAAAACATCATGTTATTCATATACCAGAAATGTTTGAAGCTACTGACTGAATGAAAGGAGCTGGCATCTCACTCTCTTTGAATCTTCTTTATCATGCTAAGAGGAGCAGGAAAAAGCAAAAAATTTCAGAATTGCACCTTGCAATGCGGAGAAATTACTGTTTGTGCATTTACAATATTCATTGATTTTTGCCATTGAAAAACATCATGTTATTCATATACCAGAAATGTTTGAAGCTACTGACTGAATGAAAGGAGCTGGCATCTCACTCTCTTTGAATCTTCTTTATCATGCTAAGAGGAGCAGGAAAAAGCAAAAAATTTCAGAATTGCACCTTGCAATGCGGAGAAATTACTGTTTGTGCATTTACAATATTCATTTATTTTTGCCATTGAAAAACGTCCAGAAATGATTGAAGCTACTGACTGAATGAAAGGAGCTGGCATCTCACTCTCTTTGAATCTTCTTTATCATGCTAAGAGGAGCAGGAAAAAGCAAAAAATTTCAGAATTGCACCTTGCAATGCGGAGAAATTACTGTTTGTGCATTTACAATATTCATTGATTTTTGCCATTGAAAAACGTCCAGAAATGATTGAAGCTACTGACTGAATGAAAGGAGCTGGCATCTCACTCTCTTTGAATCTTCTTTATCATGCTAAGAGGAGCAGGAAAAAGCAAAAAATTTCAGAATTGCACCTTGCAATGCGGAGAAATTACTGTTTGTGCATTTACAATATTCATTGATTTTTGCCATTGAAAAACGTCCAGAAATGATTGAAGCTACTGACTGAATGAAAGGAGCTGGCATCTCACTCTCTTTGAATCTTCTTTATCATGCTAAGAGGAGCAGGAAAAAGCAAAAAATTTCAGAATTGCACCTTGCAATGCGGAGAAATTACTGTTTGTGCATTTACAATATTCATTGATTTTTGCCATTGAAAAACATCATGTTATTCATATACCAGAAATGATTGAAGCTACTGACTGAATGAAAGGAGCTGGCATCTCACTCTCTTTGAATCTTCTTTATCATGCTAAGAGGAGCAGGAAAAAGCAAAAAATTTCAGAATTGCACCTTGCAATGCGGAGAAATTACTGTTTGTGCATTTACAATATTCATTGATTTTTGCCATTGAAAAACATCATGTTATTCATATACCAGAAATGATTGAAGCTACTGACTGAATGAAAGGAGCTGGCATCTCACTCTCTTTGAATCTTCTTTATCATGCTAAGAGGAGCAGGAAAAAGCAAAAAATTTCAGAATTGCACCTTGCAATGCGGAGAAATTACTGTTTGTGCATTTACAATATTCATTGATTTTTGCCATTGAAAAACATCATGTTATTCATATTCCAGAAATGATTGAAGCTACTGACTGAATGAAAGGAGCTGGCATCTCACTCTCTTTGAATCTTCTTTATCATGCTAAGAGGAGCAGGAAAAAGCAAAAAATTTCAGAATTGCACCTTGCAATGCGGAGAAATTACTGTTTGTGCATTTACAATATTCATTGATTTTTGCCATTGAAAAACATCATGTTATTCATATACCAGAAATGATTGAAGCTACTGACTGAATGAAAGGAGCTGGCATCTCACTCTCTTTGAATCTTCTTTATCATGCTAAGAGGAGCAGGAAAAAGCAAAAAATTTCAGAATTGCACCTTGCAATGCGGAGAAATTACTGTTTGTGCATTTACAATATTCATTGATTTTTGCCATTGAAAAACATCATGTTATTCATATTCCAGAAATGATTGAAGCTACTGACTGAATGAAAGGAGCTGGCATCTCACTCTCTTTGAATCTTCTTTATCATGCTAAGAGGAGCAGGAAAAAGCAAAAAATTTCAGAATTGCACCTTGCAATGCGGAGAAATTACTGTTTGTGCATTTACAATATTCAATGATTTTTGCCATTGAAAAACGTCCAGAAATGATTGAAGCTACTGACTGAATGAAAGGAGCTGGCATCTCACTCTCTTTGAATCTTCTTTATCATGCTAAGAGGAGCAGGAAAAAGCAAAAAATTTCAGAATTGCACCTTGCAATGCGGAGAAATTACTGTTTGTGCATTTACAATATTCATTGATTTTTGCCATTGAAAAACATCATGTTATTCATATACCAGAAATGTTTGAAGCTACTGACTGAATGAAAGGAGCTGGCATCTCACTCTCTTTGAATCTTCTTTATCATGCTAAGAGGAGCAGGAAAAAGCAAAAAATTTCAGAATTGCACCTTGCAATGCGGAGAAATTACTGTTTGTGCATTTACAATATTCATTGATTTTTGCCATTGAATAACGTCCAGAAATGATTGAAGCTACTGACTGAATGAAAAGAGCTGGCATCTCACTCTCTTTGAATCTTGTTTATCACGCTAAGAGGAGCAGGAAAAAGCAAAAAATTTCAGAATTGCACCTTGCAATGCGGAGAAATTACTGTTTGTGCATTTACAATATTCATTGATTTTTGCCATTGAAAAACGTCCAGAAATGATTGAAGCTACTGACTGAATGAAAGGAGCTGGCATCTCACTCTCTTTGAATCTTCTTTATCATGCTAAGAGGAGCAGGAAAAAGCAAAAAATTTCAGAATTGCACCTTGCAATGCGGAGAAATTACTGTTTGTGCATTTACAATATTCATTGATTTTTGCCATTGAAAAACATCATGTTATTCATATACCAGAAATGATTGAAGCTACTGACTGAATGAAAGGAGCTGGCATCTCACTCTCTTTGAATCTTCTTTATCATGCTAAGAGGAGCAGGAAAAAGCAAAAAATTTCAGAATTGCACCTTGCAATGCGGAGAAATTACTGTTTGTGCATTTACAATATTCAATGATTTTTGCCATTGAAAAACGTCCAGAAATGATTGAAGCTACTGACTGAATGAAAGGAGCTGGCATCTCACTCTCTTTGAATCTTCTTTATCATGCTAAGAGGAGCAGGAAAAAGCAAAAAATTTCAGAATTGCACCTTGCAATGCGGAGAAATTACTGTTTGTGCATTTACAATATTCATTGATTTTTGCCATTGAAAAACGTCCAGAAATGATTGAAGCTACTGACTGAATGAAAGGAGCTGGCATCTCACTCTCTTTGAATCTTCTTTATCATGCTAAGAGGAGCAGGAAAAAGCAAAAAATTTCAGAATTGCACCTTGCAATGCGGAGAAATTACTGTTTGTGCATTTACAATATTCATTGATTTTTGCCATTGAAAAACATCATGTTATTCATATACCAGAAATGTTTGAAGCTACTGACTGAATGAAAGGAGCTGGCATCTCACTCTCTTTGAATCTTCTTTATCATGCTAAGAGGAGCAGGAAAAAGCAAAAAATTTCAGAATTGCACCTTGCAATGCGGAGAAATTACTGTTTGTGCATTTACAATATTCATTGATTTTTGCCATTGAAAAACATCATGTTATTCATATACCAGAAATGTTTGAAGCTACTGACTGAATGAAAGGAGCTGGCATCTCACTCTCTTTGAATCTTCTTTATCATGCTAAGAGGAGCAGGAAAAAGCAAAAAATTTCAGAATTGCACCTTGCAATGCGGAGAAATTACTGTTTGTGCATTTACAATATTCATTTATTTTTGCCATTGAAAAACGTCCAGAAATGATTGAAGCTACTGACTGAATGAAAGGAGCTGGCATCTCACTCTCTTTGAATCTTCTTTATCATGCTAAGAGGAGCAGGAAAAAGCAAAAAATTTCAGAATTGCACCTTGCAATGCGGAGAAATTACTGTTTGTGCATTTACAATATTCATTGATTTTTGCCATTGAAAAACGTCCAGAAATGATTGAAGCTACTGACTGAATGAAAGGAGCTGGCATCTCACTCTCTTTGAATCTTCTTTATCATGCTAAGTGGAGCAGGAAAAAGCAAAAAATTTCAGAATTGCACCTTGCAATGCGGAGAAATTACTGTTTGTGCATTTACAATATTCATTGATTTTTGCCATTGAAAAACGTCCAGAAATGATTGAAGCTACTGACTGAATGAAAGGAGCTGGCATCTCACTCTCTTTGAATCTTCTTTATCATGCTAAGAGGAGCAGGAAAAAGCAAAAAATTTCAGAATTGCACCTTGCAATGCGGAGAAATTACTGTTTGTGCATTTACAATATTCATTGATTTTTGCCATTGAAAAACATCATGTTATTCATATACCAGAAATGATTGAAGCTACTGACTGAATGAAAGGAGCTGGCATCTCACTCTCTTTGAATCTTCTTTATCATGCTAAGAGGAGCAGGAAAAAGCAAAAAATTTCAGAATTGCACCTTGCAATGCGGAGAAATTACTGTTTGTGCATTTACAATATTCATTGATTTTTGCCATTGATAAACATCATGTTATTCATATACCAGAAATGATTGAAGCTACTGACTGAATGAAAGGAGCTGGCATCTCACTCTCTTTGAATCTTCTTTATCATGCTAAGAGGAGCAGGAAAAAGCAAAAAATTTCAGAATTGCACCTTGCAATGCGGAGAAATTACTGTTTGTGCATTTACAATATTCATTGATTTTTGCCATTGAAAAACATCATGTTATTCATATTCCAGAAATGATTGAAGCTACTGACTGAATGAAAGGAGCTGGCATCTCACTCTCTTTGAATCTTCTTTATCATGCTAAGAGGAGCAGGAAAAAGCAAAAAATTTCAGAATTGCACCTTGCAATGCGGAGAAATTACTGTTTGTGCATTTACAATATTCATTGATTTTTGCCATTGAAAAACATCATGTTATTCATATACCAGAAATGATTGAAGCTACTGACTGAATGAAAGGAGCTGGCATCTCACTCTCTTTGAATCTTCTTTATCATGCTAAGAGGAGCAGGAAAAAGCAAAAAATTTCAGAATTGCACCTTGCAATGCGGAGAAATTACTGTTTGTGCATTTACAATATTCATTGATTTTTGCCATTGAAAAACATCATGTTATTCATATTCCAGAAATGATTGAAGCTACTGACTGAATGAAAGGAGCTGGCATCTCACTCTCTTTGAATCTTCTTTATCATGCTAAGAGGAGCAGGAAAAAGCAAAAAATTTCAGAATTGCACCTTGCAATGCGGAGAAATTACTGTTTGTGCATTTACAATATTCAATGATTTTTGCCATTGAAAAACGTCCAGAAATGATTGAAGCTACTGACTGAATGAAAGGAGCTGGCATCTCACTCTCTTTGAATCTTCTTTATCATGCTAAGAGGAGCAGGAAAAAGCAAAAAATTTCAGAATTGCACCTTGCAATGCGGAGAAATTACTGTTTGTGCATTTACAATATTCATTGATTTTTGCCATTGAAAAACATCATGTTATTCATATACCAGAAATGTTTGAAGCTACTGACTGAATGAAAGGAGCTGGCATCTCACTCTCTTTGAATCTTCTTTATCATGCTAAGAGGAGCAGGAAAAAGCAAAAAATTTCAGAATTGCACCTTGCAATGCGGAGAAATTACTGTTTGTGCATTTACAATATTCATTGATTTTTGCCATTGAATAACGTCCAGAAATGATTGAAGCTACTGACTGAATGAAAAGAGCTGGCATCTCACTCTCTTTGAATCTTGTTTATCACGCTAAGAGGAGCAGGAAAAAGCAAAAAATTTCAGAATTGCACCTTGCAATGCGGAGAAATTACTGTTTGTGCATTTACAATATTCATTGATTTTTGCCATTGAAAAACGTCCAGAAATGATTGAAGCTACTGACTGAATGAAAGGAGCTGGCATCTCACTCTCTTTGAATCTTCTTTATCATGCTAAGAGGAGCAGGAAAAAGCAAAAAATTTCAGAATTGCACCTTGCAATGCGGAGAAATTACTGTTTGTGCATTTACAATATTCATTGATTTTTGCCATTGAAAAACATCATGTTATTCATATACCAGAAATGATTGAAGCTACTGACTGAATGAAAGGAGCTGGCATCTCACTCTCTTTGAATCTTCTTTATCATGCTAAGAGGAGCAGGAAAAAGCAAAAAATTTCAGAATTGCACCTTGCAATGCGGAGAAATTACTGTTTGTGCATTTACAATATTCAATGATTTTTGCCATTGAAAAACGTCCAGAAATGATTGAAGCTACTGACTGAATGAAAGGAGCTGGCATCTCACTCTCTTTGAATCTTCTTTATCATGCTAAGAGGAGCAGGAAAAAGCAAAAAATTTCAGAATTGCACCTTGCACTGCGGAGAAATTACTGTTTGTGCATTTACAATATTCATTGATTTTTGCCATTGAAAAACGTCCAGAAATGATTGAAGCTACTGACTGAATGAAAGGAGCTGGCATCTCACTCTCTTTGAATCTTCTTTATCATGCTAAGAGGAGCAGGAAAAAGCAAAAAATTTCAGAATTGCACCTTGCAATGCGGAGAAATTACTGTTTGTGCATTTACAATATTCATTGATTTTTGCCATTGAAAAACATCATGTTATTCATATACCAGAAATGTTTGAAGCTACTGACTGAATGAAAGGAGCTGGCATCTCACTCTCTTTGAATCTTCTTTATCATGCTAAGAGGAGCAGGAAAAAGCAAAAAATTTCAGAATTGCACCTTGCAATGCGGAGAAATTACTGTTTGTGCATTTACAATATTCATTGATTTTTGCCATTGAAAAACGTCCAGAAATGATTGTAGCTACTGACTGAATGAAAGGAGCTGGCATCTCACTCTCTTTGAATCTTCTTTATCATGCTAAGAGGAGCAGGAAAAAGCAAAAAAATTCAGAATTGCACCTTGCAATGCGGAGAAATTACTGTTTGTGCATTTACAATATTCATTGATTTTTGCCATTGAAAAACGTCCAGAAATGATTGAAGCTACTGACTGAATGAAAGGAGCTGGCATCTCACTCTCTTTGAATCTTGTTTATCATGCTAAGAGGAGCAGGAAAAAGCAAAAAATTTCAGAATTGCACCTTGCAATGCGGAGAAATTACTGTTTGTGCATTTACAATATTCATTGATTTTTGCCATTGAAAAACGTCCAGAAATGATTGAAGCTACTGACTGAATGAAAGGAGCTGGCATCTCACTCTCTTTGAATCTTCTTTATCATGCTAAGAGGAGCAGAAAAAAGCAAAAAATTTCAGAATTGCACCTTGCAATGCGGAGAAATTACTGTTTGTGCATTTACAATATTCATTGATTTTTGCCATTGAAAAACATCATGTTATTCATATTCCAGAAATGATTGAAGCTACTGACTGAATGAAAGGAGCTGGCATCTCACTCTCTTTGAATCTTCTTTATCATGCTAAGAGGAGCAGGAAAAAGCAAAAAATTTCAGAATTGCACCTTGCAATGCGGAGAAATTACTGTTTGTGCATTTACAATATTCATTGATTTTTGCCATTGAAAAACATCATGTTATTCATATTCCAGAAATGATTGAAGCTACTGACTGAATGAAAGGAGCTGGCATCTCACTCTCTTTGAATCTTCTTTATCATGCTAAGAGGAGCAGGAAAAAGCAAAAAATTTCAGAATTGCACCTTGCAATGCGGAGAAATTACTGTTTGTGCATTTACAATATTCAATGATTTTTGCCATTGAAAAACGTCCAGAAATGATTGAAGCTACTGACTGAATGAAAGGAGCTGGCATCTCACTCTCTTTGAATCTTGTTTATCATGCTAAGAGGAGCAGGAAAAAGCAAAAAATTTCAGAATTGCACCTTGCAATGCGGAGAAATTACTGTTTGTGCATTTACAATATTCATTGATTTTTGCCATTGAAAAACATCATGTTATTCATATACCAGAAATGTTTGAAGCTACTGACTGAATGAAAGGAGCTGGCATCTCACTCTCTTTGAATCTTCTTTATCATGCTAAGAGGAGCAGGAAAAAGCAAAAGATTTCAGAATTGCACCTTGCAATGCGGAGAAATTACTGTTTGTGCATTTACAATATTCATTGATTTTTGCCATTGAAAAACGTCCAGAAATGATTGTAGCTACTGACTGAATGAAAGGAGCTGGCATCTCACTCTCTTTGAATCTTCTTTATCATGCTAAGAGGAGCAGGAAAAAGCAAAAAATTTCAGAATTGCACCTTGCAATGCGGAGAAATTACTGTTTGTGCATTTACAATATTCATTGATTTTTGCCATTGAAAAACATCATGTTATTCATATACCAGAAATGTTTGAAGCTACTGACTGAATGAAAGGAGCTGGCATCTCACTCTCTTTGTATCTTCTTTATCATGCTAAGAGGAGCAGGAAAAAGCAAAAAATTTCAGAATTGCACCTTGCAATGCGGAGAAATTACTGTTTGTGCATTTACAATATTCATTGATTTTTGCCATTGAAAAAAGTCCAGAAATGATTGTAGCTACTGACTGAATGAAAGGAGCTGGCATCTCACTCTCTTTGAATCTTCTTTATCATGCTAAGAGGAGTAGGAAAAAGCAAAAAATTTCAGAATTGCACCTTGCAATGCGGAGAAATTACTGGTTGTGCATTTACAATATTCATTGATTTTTGCCATTGAAAAACGTCCAGAAATGATTGAAGCTACTGACTGAATGAAAGGAGCTGGCATCTCACTCTCTTTGAATCTTGTTTATCATGCTAAGAGGAGCAGGAAAAAGCAAAAAATTTCAGAATTGCACCTTGCAATGCGGAGAAATTACTGTTTGTGCATTTACAATATTCATTGATTTTTGCCATTGAAAAACGTCCAGAAATGATTGAAGCTACTGACTGAATGAAAGGAGCTGGCATCTCACTCTCTTTGAATCTTCTTTATCATGCTAAGAGGAGCAGAAAAAAGCAAAAAATTTCAGAATTGCACCTTGCAATGCGGAGAAATTACTGTTTGTGCATTTACAATATTCATTGATTTTTGCCATTGAAAAACATCATGTTATTCATATTCCAGAAATGATTGAAGCTACTGACTGAATGAAAGGAGCTGGCATCTCACTCTCTTTGAATCTTCTTTATCATGCTAAGAGGAGCAGGAAAAAGCAAAAAATTTCAGAATTGCACCTTGCAATGCGGAGAAATTACTGTTTGTGCATTTACAATATTCAATGATTTTTGCCATTGAAAAACGTCCAGAAATGATTGAAGCTACTGACTGAATGAAAGGAGCTGGCATCTCACTCTCTTTGAATCTTCTTTATCATGCTAAGAGGAGCAGGAAAAAGCAAAAAATTTCAGAATTGCACCTTGCAATGCGGAGAAATTACTGTTTGTGCATTTACAATATTCATTGATTTTTGCCATTGAAAAACATCATGTTATTCATATACCAGAAATGTTTGAAGCTACTGACTGAATGAAAGGAGCTGGCATCTCACTCTCTTTGAATCTTCTTTATCATGCTAAGAGGAGCAGGAAAAAGCAAAAAATTTCAGAATTGCACCTTGCAATGCGGAGAAATTACTGTTTGTGCATTTACAATATTCATTGATTTTTGCCATTGAAAAACGTCCAGAAATGATTGTAGCTACTGACTGAATGAAAGGAGCTGGCATCTCACTCTCTTTGAATCTTCTTTATCATGCTAAGAGGAGCAGGAAAAAGCAAAAAATTTCAGAATTGCACCTTGCAATGCGGAGAAATTACTGTTTGTGCATTTACAATATTCAATGATTTTTGCCATTGAAAAACGTCCAGAAATGATTGAAGCTACTGACTGAATGAAAGGAGCTGGCATCTCACTCTCTTTGAATCTTCTTTATCATGCTAAGAGGAGCAGGAAAAAGCAAAAAATTTCAGAATTGCACCTTGCAATGCGGAGAAATTACTGTTTGTGCATTTACAATATTCATTGATTTTTGCCATTGAAAAACATCATGTTATTCATATACCAGAAATGTTTGAAGCTACTGACTGAAGGAAAGGAGCTGGCATCTCACTCTCTTTGAATCTTCTTTATCATGCTTAGAGGAGCAGGAAAAAGCAAAAAATTTCAGAATTGCACCTTGCAATGCGGAGAAATTACTGTTTGTGCATTTACAATATTCATTGATTTTTGCCATTGACAAACGTCCAGAAATGATTGAAGCTACTGACTGAATGAAAGGAGCTGGCATCTCACTCTCTTTGAATCTTGTTTATCATGCTAAGAGGAGCAGGAAAAAGCAAAAAATTTCAGAATTGCACCTTGCAATGCGGAGAAATTACTGTTTGTGCATTTACAATATTCATTGATTTTTGCCATTGAAAAACGTCCAGAAATGATTGAAGCTACTGACTGAATGAAAGGAGCTGGCATCTCATTCTCTTTGAATCTTCTTTATCATGCTAAGAGGAGCAGGAAAAAGCAAAACATTTCAGAATTGCACCTTGCAATGTGGAGAAATTACTGTTTGTGCATTTACAATATTCATTGATTTTTGCCATTGAAAAACATCATGTTATTCATATACCAGAAATGATTGAAGCTACTGACTGAATGAAAGGAGCTGGCATCTCACTCTCTTTGAATCTTCTTTATCATGCTAAGGTGAGCAGGAAAAAGCAAAAAAATTCAGAATTGCACCTTGCAATGCGGAGAAATTGCTGTTTGTGCATTTACAATATTCAATGATTTTTGCCATTGAAAAACGTCCAGAAATGATTGAAGCTACTGACTGAATGAAAGGAGCTGGCATCTCATTCTCTTTGAATCTTCTTTATCATGCTAAGAGGAGCAGGAAAAAGCAAAAAATTTCAGAATTGCACCTTGCAATGCGGAGAAATTACTGTTTGTGCATCTACAATATTCATTGATTTTTGCCATTGAAAAACATCATGTTATTCATATACCAGAAATGTTTGAAGCTACTGACTGAATGAAAGGAGCTGGCATCTCACTCTCTTTGAATCTTTTTTATCATGCTAAGAGGAGCAGGAAAAAGCAAAAAATTTCAGAATTGCACCTTGCAATGCGGAGAAATTACTGTTTGTGCATTTACAATATTCATTGATTTTTGCCATTGAAAAACGTCCAGAAATGATTGAAGCTACTGACTGAATGAAAGGAACTGGCATCTCACTCTCTTTGAATCTTGTTTATCATGCTAAGAGGAGCAGGAAAAAGCAAAAAATTTCAGAATTGCACCTTGCAATGCGGAGAAATTACTGTTTGTGCATTTACAATATTCATTGATTTTTGCCATTGAAAAACGTCCAGAAATGAGTGAAGCTACTGACTGAATGAAAGGAGCTGGCATCTCACTCTCTTTGAATCTTCTTTATCATGCTAAGAGGAGCAGGAAAAAGCAAAAAATTTCAGAATTGCACCTTGCAATGCGGAGAAATTACTGTTTGTGCATTTACAATATTCATTGATTTTTGCCATTGAAAAACATCATGTTATTCATATACCAGAAATGATTGAAGCTACTGACTGAATGAAAGGAGCTGGCATCTCATTCTCTTTGAATCTTCTTTATCATGCTAAGAGGAGCAGGAAAAAGCAAAAAATTTCAGAATTGCACCTTGCAATGCGGAGAAATTACTGTTTGTGCATTTACAATATTCAATGATTTTTGCCATTGAAAAACGTCCAGAAATGATTGAAGCTACTGACTGAATGAAAGGAGCTGGCATCTCACTCTCTTTGAATCTTGTTTATCATGCTAAGAGGAGCAGGAAAAAGCAAAAAATTTCAGAATTGCACCTTGCAATGCGGAGAAATTACTGTCTGTGCATTTACAATATTCATTGATTTTTGCCACTGAAAAACGTCCAGAAATGATTGAAGCTACTGACTGAATGAAAGGAGCTGGCATCTCACTCTCTTTGATTCTTCTTTATCATGCTAAGAGGAGCAGGAAAAAGCAAAAAATTTCAGAATTGCACCTTGCAATGTGGAGAAATTACTGTTTGTGCATTTACAATATTCATTGATTTTTGCCATTGAAAAACGTCCAGAAATGATTGAAGCTACTGACTGAATGAAAGGAGCTGGCATCTCACTCTCTTTGAATCTTCTTTATCATGCTAAGAGGAGCAGGAAAAAGCAAAAAATTTCAGAATTGCACCTTGCAATGCGGAGAAATTACTGTTTGTGCATTTACAATAT
Source organism: Phyllobates terribilis (assembly GCF_046119375.1). Taxonomy (NCBI): domain Eukaryota; kingdom Metazoa; phylum Chordata; class Amphibia; order Anura; family Dendrobatidae; genus Phyllobates; species Phyllobates terribilis. Next base: position 43,565 of record NW_027367778.1, read on the forward strand.
TCATTGATTTTTGCCATTGAAAAACGTCCAGAAATGATTGAAGCTACTGACTGAATGAAAGGAGCTGGCATCTCATTCTCTTTGAATCTTCTTTATCATGCTAAGAGGAGCAGGAAAAAGCAAAAAATTTCAGAATTGCACCTTGCAATGCGGAGAAATTACTGTTTGTGCATTTACAATATTCATTGATTTTTGCCATTGAAAAACATCATGTTATTCATATACCAGAAATGATTGAAGCTACTGACTGAATGAAAGGAGCTGGCATCTCACTCTCTTTGAATCTTCTTTATCATGCTAAGGTGAGCAGGAAAAAGCAAAAAAATTCAGAATTGCACCTTGCAATGCGGAGAAATTGCTGTTTGTGCATTTACAATATTCAATGATTTTTGCCATTGAAAAACGTCCAGAAATGATTGAAGCTACTGACTGAATGAAAGGAGCTGGCATCTCACTCTCTTTGAATCTTCTTTATTATGCTAAGAGGAGCAGGAAAAAGCAAAAAATTTCAGAATTGCACCTTGCAATGCGGAGAAATTACTGTTTGTGCATCTACAATATTCATTGATTTTTGCCATTGAAAAACATGTTATTCATATACCAGAAATGTTTGAAGCTACTGACTGAATGAAAGGAGCTGGCATCTCACTCTCTTTGAATCTTTTTTATCATGCTAAGAGGAGCAGGAAAAAGCAAAAAATTTCAGAATTGCACCTTGCAATGCGGAGAAATTACTGTTTGTGCATTTACAATATTCAATGATTTTTGCCATTGAAAAACGTCCAGAAATGATTGAAGCTACAGACTGAATGAAAGGAGCTGGCATCTCACTCTCTTTGAATCTTCTTTATCATGCTAAGAGGAGCAGGAAAAAGCAAAAAATTTCAGAATTGCACCTTGCAATGCGGAGAAATTACTGTTTGTGCATTTACAATATTCATTGATTTTTGCCATTGAAAAACGTCCAGAAATGATTGAAGCTACTGACTGAATGAAAGGAGCTGGCATCTCACTCTCTTTGAATCTTCTTTATCATGCTAAGAGGAGCAGGAAAAAGCAAAAAATTTCAGAATTTCACCTTGCAATGCGGAGAAATTACTGTTTGTGCATTTACAATATTCATTGATTTTTGCCATTGAAAAACGTCCAGAAATGATTGAAGCTACTGACTGAATGAAAGGAGCTGGCATCTCACTCTCTTTGAATCTTGTTTATCATGCTAAGAGGAGCAGGAAAAAGCAAAAAATTTCAGAATTGCACCTTGCAATGTGGAGAAATTACTGTTTGTGCATTTACAATATTCATTGATTTTTGCCATTGAAAAACGTCCAGAAATGATTGAAGCTACTGACTGAATGAAAGGAGCTGGCATCTCACTCTCTTTGAATCTTCTTTATCATGCTAAGAGGAGCAGGAAAAAGCAAAAAATTTCAGAATTGCACCTTGCAATGCGGAGAAATTACTGTTTATGCATTTACAATATTCATTGATTTTTGCCATTGAAAAACATCATGTTATTCATATACCAGAAATGATTGAAGCTACTGACTGAATGAAAGGAGCTGGCATCTCATTCTCTTTGAATCTTCTTTATCATGCTAAGAGGAGCAGGAAAAAGCAAAAAATTTCAGAATTGCACCTTGCAATGCGGAGAAATTACTGTTTGTGCATTTACAATATTCATTGATTTTTGCCATTGAAAAACGTCCAGAAATGATTGAAGCTACTGACTGAATGAAAGGAGCTGGCATCTCACTCTCTTTGAATCTTCTTTATCATGCTAAGAGGAGCAGGAAAAAGCAAAAAATTTCAGAATTGCACCTTGCAATGCGGAGAAATTACTGTTTGTGCATTTACAATATTCATTGATTTTTGCCATTGAAAAACGTCCAGAAATGATTGAAGCTACTGACTGAATGAAAGGAGCTGGCATCTCACTCTCTTTGAATCTTCTTTATCATGCTAAGAGGAGCAGGAAAAAGCAAAAAATTTCAGAATTGCACCTTGCAATGCGGAGAAATTACTGTTTGTGCATTTACAATATTCATTGATTTTTGCCATTGAAAAACGTCCAGAAATGATTGAAGCTACTGACTGAATGAAAGGAGCTGGCATCTCACTCTCTTTGAATCTTGTTTATCATGCTGAGGAGCAGGAAAAAGCAAAAAATTTCAGAATTGCACCTTGCAATGCGGAGAAATTACTGTTTGTGCATTTACAATATTCATTGATTTTTGCCATTGAAAAACGTCCAGAAATGATTGAAGCTACTGACTGAATGAAAGGAGCTGGCATCTCACTCTCTTTGAATCTTCTTTATCATGCTAAGAGGAGCAGGAAAAAGCAAAAAATTTCAGAATTACACCTTGCAATGCGGAGAAATTACTGTTTGTGCATTTACAATATTCATTGATTTTTGCCATTGAAAAACGTCCAGAAATGATTGAAGCTACTGACTGAATGAAAGGAGCTGGCATCTTACTCTCTTTGAATCTTTTTTATCATGCTAAGAGGAGCAGGAAAAAGCAAAAAATTTCAGAATTGCACCTTGCAATGCGGAGAAATTACTGTTTGTGCATTTACAATATTCATTGATTTTTGCCATTGAAAAACGTCCAGAAATGATTGAAGCTACTGACTGAATGAAAGGAGCTGGCATCTCACTCTCTTTGAATCTTGTTTATCATGCTAAGAGGAGCAGGAAAAAGCAAAAAATTTCAGAATTGCACCTTGCAATGTGGAGAAATTACTGTTTGTGCATTTACAATATTCATTGATTTTTGCCATTGAAAAACGTCCAGAAATGATTGAAGCTACTGACTGAATGAAAGGAGCTGGCATCTCACTCTCTTTGAATCTTCTTTATCATGCTAAGAGGAGCAGGAAAAAGCAAAAAATTTCAGAATTGCACCTTGCAATGCGGAGAAATTACTGTTTGTGCATTTACAATATTCATTGATTTTTGCCATTGAAAAACATCATGTTATTCATATACCAGAAATGATTGAAGCTACTGACTGAATGAAAGGAGCTGGCATCTCATTCTCTTTGAATCTTCTTTATCATGCTAAGAGGAGCAGGAAAAAGCAAAAAATTTCAGAATTGCACCTTGCAATGCGGAGAAATTACTGTTTGTGCATTTACAATATTCATTGATTTTTGCCATTGAAAAACGTCCAGAAATGATTGAAGCTACTGACTGAATGAAAGGAGCTGGCATCTCACTCTCTTTGAATCTTCTTTATCATGCTAAGAGGAGCAGGAAAAAGCAAAAAATTTCAGAATTGCACCTTGCAATGCGGAGAAATTACTGTTTGTGCATTTACAATATTCATTGATTTTTGCCATTGAAAAACGTCCAGAAATGATTGAAGCTACTGACTGAATGAAAGGAGCTGGCATCTCACTCTCTTTGAATCTTCTTTATCATGCTAAGAGGAGCAGGAAAAAGCAAAAAATTTCAGAATTGCACCTTGCAATGCGGAGAAATTACTGTTTGTGCATTTACAATATTCATTGATTTTTGCCATTGAAAAACGTCCAGAAATGATTGAAGCTACTGACTGAATGAAAGGAGCTGGCATCTCACTCTCTTTGAATCTTCTTTATCATGCTGAGGAGCAGGAAAAAGCAAAAAATTTCAGAATTGCACCTTGCAATGCGGAGAAATTACTGTTTGTGCATTTACAATATTCATTGATTTTTGCCATTGAAAAACGTCCAGAAATGATTGAAGCTACTGACTGAATGAAAGGAGCTGGCATCTCACTCTCTTTGAATCTTCTTTATCATGCTAAGAGGAGCAGGAAAAAGCAAAAAATTTCAGAATTGCACCTTGCAATGCGGAGAAATTACTGTTTGTGCATTTACAATATTCATTGATTTTTGCCATTGAAAAACGTCCAGAAATGATTGAAGCTACTGACTGAATGAAAGGAGCTGGCATCTCACTCTCTTTGAATCTTGTTTATCATGCTAAGAGGAGCAGGAAAAAGCAAAAAATTTCAGAATTGCACCTTGCAATGTGGAGAAATTACTGTTTGTGCATTTACAATATTCATTGATTTTTGCCATTGAAAAACGTCCAGAAATGATTGAAGCTACTGACTGAATGAAAGGAGCTGGCATCTCACTCTCTTTGAATCTTCTTTATCATGCTAAGAGGAGCAGGAAAAAGCAAAAAATTTCAGAATTGCACCTTGCAATGCGGAGAAATTACTGTTTGTGCATTTACAATATTCATTGATTTTTGCCATTGAAAAACATCATGTTATTCATATACCAGAAATGATTGAAGCTACTGACTGAATGAAAGGAGCTGGCATCTCATTCTCTTTGAATCTTCTTTATCATGCTAAGAGGAGCAGGAAAAAGCAAAAAATTTCAGAATTGCACCTTGCAATGCGGAGAAATTACTGTTTGTGCATTTACAATATTCATTGATTTTTGCCATTGAAAAACGTCCAGAAATGATTGAAGCTACTGACTGAATGAAAGGAGCTGGCATCTCACTCTCTTTGAATCTTCTTTATCATGCTAAGAGGAGCAGGAAAAAGCAAAAAATTTCAGAATTGCACCTTGCAATGCGGAGAAATTACTGTTTGTGCATTTACAATATTCATTGATTTTTGCCATTGAAAAACGTCCAGAAATGATTGAAGCTACTGACTGAATGAAAGGAGCTGGCATCTCATTCTCTTTGAATCTTCTTTATCATGCTAAGAGGAGCAGGAAAAAGCAAAAAATTTCAGAATTGCACCTTGCAATGCGGAGAAATTACTGTTTGTGCATTTACAATATTCATTGATTTTTGCCATTGAAAAACGTCCAGAAATGATTGAAGCTACTGACTGAATGAAAGGAGCTGGCATCTCACTCTCTTTGAATCTTCTTTATCATGCTAAGAGGAGCAGGAAAAAGCAAAAAATTTCAGAATTGCACCTTGCAATGCGGAGAAATTACTGTTTGTGCATTTACAATATTCATTGATTTTTGCCATTGAAAAACATCCAGAAATGATTGAAGCTACTGACTGAATGAAAGGAGCTGGCATCTCACTCTCTTTGAATCTTCTTTATCATGCTAAGAGGAGCAGGAAAAAGCAAAAAATTTCAGAATTGCACCTTGCAATGCGGAGAAATTACTGTTTGTGCATTTACAATATTCATTGATTTTTGCCATTGAAAAACGTCCAGAAATGATTGAAGCTACTGACTGAATGAAAGGAGCTGGCATCTCACTCTCTTTGAATCTTGTTTATCATGCTGAGGAGCAGGAAAAAGCAAAAAATTTCAGAATTGCACCTTGCAATGCGGAGAAATTACTGTTTGTGCATTTACAATATTCATTGATTTTTGCCATTGAAAAACGTCCAGAAATGATTGAAGCTACTGACTGAATGAAAGGAGCTGGCATCTCACTCTCTTTGAATCTTCTTTATCATGCTAAGAGGAGCAGGAAAAAGCAAAAAATTTCAGAATTGCACCTTGCAATGCGGAGAAATTACTGTTTGTGCATTTACAATATTCATTGATTTTTGCCATTGAAACACGTCCAGAAATGATTGAAGCTACTGACTGAATGAAAGGAGCTGGCATCTCACTCTCTTTGAATCTTTTTTATCATGCTAAGAGGAGCAGGAAAAAGCAAAAAATTTCAGAATTGCACCTTGCAATGCGGAGAAATTACTGTTTGTGCATTTACAATATTCATTGATTTTTGCCATTGAAAAACGTCCAGAAATGATTGAAGCTACTGACTGAATGAAAGGAGCTGGCATCTCACTCTCTTTGAATCTTGTTTATCATGCTAAGAGGAGCAGGAAAAAGCAAAAAATTTCAGAATTGCACCTTGCAATGTGGAGAAATTACTGTTTGTGCATTTACAATATTCATTGATTTTTGCCATTGAAAAACGTCCAGAAATGATTGAAGCTACTGACTGAATGAAAGGAGCTGGCATCTCACTCTCTTTGAATCTTCTTTATCATGCTAAGAGGAGCAGGAAAAAGCAAAAAATTTCAGAATTGCACCTTGCAATGCGGAGAAATTACTGTTTGTGCATTTACAATATTCATTGATTTTTGCCATTGAAAAACATCATGTTATTCATATACCAGAAATGATTGAAGCTACTGACTGAATGAAAGGAGCTGGCATCTCATTCTCTTTGAATCTTCTTTATCATGCTAAGAGGAGCAGGAAAAAGCAAAAAATTTCAGAATTGCACCTTGCAATGCGGAGAAATTACTGTTTGTGCATTTACAATATTCATTGATTTTTGCCATTGAAAAACGTCCAGAAATGATTGAAGCTACTGACTGAATGAAAGGAGCTGGCATCTCACTCTCTTTGAATCTTCTTTATCATGCTAAGAGGAGCAGGAAAAAGCAAAAAATTTCAGAATTGCACCTTGCAATGCGGAGAAATTACTGTTTGTGCATTTACAATATTCATTGATTTTTGCCATTGAAAAACGTCCAGAAATGATTGAAGCTACTGACTGAATGAAAGGAGCTGGCATCTCACTCTCTTTGAATCTTCTTTATCATGCTAAGAGGAGCAGGAAAAAGCAAAAAATTTCAGAATTGCACCTTGCAATGCGGAGAAATTACTGTTTGTGCATTTACAATATTCATTGATTTTTGCCATTGAAAAACGTCCAGAAATGATTGAAGCTACTGACTGAATGAAAGGAGCTGGCATCTCACTCTCTTTGAATCTTGTTTATCATGCTGAGGAGCAGGAAAAAGCAAAAAATTTCAGAATTGCACCTTGCAATGCGGAGAAATTACTGTTTGTGCATTTACAATATTCATTGATTTTTGCCATTGAAAAACGTCCAGAAATGATTGAAGCTACTGACTGAATGAAAGGAGCTGGCATCTCACTCTCTTTGAATCTTCTTTATCATGCTAAGAGGAGCAGGAAAAAGCAAAAAATTTCAGAATTGCACCTTGCAATGCGGAGAAATTACTGTTTGTGCATTTACAATATTCATTGATTTTTGCCATTGAAAAACGTCCAGAAATGATTGAAGCTACTGACTGAATGAAAGGAGCTGGCATCTCACTCTCTTTGAATCTTGTTTATCATGCTAAGAGGAGCAGGAAAAAGCAAAAAATTTCAGAATTGCACCTTGCAATGTGGAGAAATTACTGTTTGTGCATTTACAATATTCATTGATTTTTGCCATTGAAAAACGTCCAGAAATGATTGAAGCTACTGACTGAATGAAAGGAGCTGGCATCTCACTCTCTTTGAATCTTGTTTATCATGCTAAGAGGAGCAGGAAAAAGCAAAAAATTTCAGAATTGCACCTTGCAATGCGGAGAAATTACTGTTTGTGCATTTACAATATTCATTGATTTTTGCCATTGAAAAACGTCCAGAAATGATTGAAGCTACTGACTGAATGAAAGGAGCTGGCATCTCACTCTCTTTGAATCTTCTTTATCATGCTAAGAGGAGCAGGAAAAAGCAAAAAATTTCAGAATTGCACCTTGCAATGCGGAGAAATTACTGTTTGTGCATTTACAATATTCATTGATTTTTGCCATTGAAAAACATCATGTTATTCATATTCCAGAAATGATTGAAGCTACTGACTGAATGAAAGGAGCTGGCATCTCACTCTCTTTGAATCTTCTTTATCATGCTAAGAGGAGCAGGAAAAAGCAAAAAATTTCAGAATTGCACCTTGCAATGCGGAGAAATTACTGTTTGTGCATTTACAATATTCAATGATTTTTGCCATTGAAAAACGTCCAGAAATGATTGAAGCTACTGACTGAATGAAAGGAGCTGGCATCTCACTCTCTTTGAATCTTCTTTATCATGCTAAGAGGAGCAGGAAAAAGCAAAAAATTTCAGAATTGCACCTTGCAATGCGGAGAAATTACTGTTTGTGCATTTACAATATTCATTGATTTTTGCCATTGAAAAACATCATGTTATTCATATACCAGAAATGTTTGAAGCTACTGACTGAATGAAAGGAGCTGGCATCTCACTCTCTTTGAATCTTCTTTATCATGCTCAGAGGAGCAGGAAAAAGCAAAAAATTTCAGAATTGCACCTTGCAATGCGGAGAAATTACTGTTTGTGCATTTACAATATTCATTGATTTTTGCCATTGAAAAACGTCCAGAAATGATTGAAGCTACTGACTGAATGAAAGGAGCTGGCATCTCACTCTCTTTGAATCTTGTTTATCATGCTAAGAGGAGCAGGAAAAAGCAAAAAATTTCAGAATTGCACCTTGCAATGCGGAGAAATTACTGTTTGTGCATTTACAATATTCATTGATTTTTGCCATTGAAAAACGTCCAGAAATGATTGAAGCTACTGACTGAATGAAAGGAGCTGGCATCTCACTCTCTTTGAATCTTCTTTATCATGCTAAGAGGAGCAGGAAAAAGCAAAAAATTTCAGAATTGCACCTTGCAATGCGGAGAAATTACTGTTTGTGCATTTACAATATTCATTGATTTTTGCCATTGAAAAACATCATGTTATTCATATACCAGAAATGATTGAAGCTACTGACTGAATGAAAGGAGCTGGCATCTCACTCTCTTTGAATCTTCTTTATCATGCTAAGAGGAGCAGGAAAAAGCAAAAAATTTCAGAATTGCACCTTGCAATGCGGAGAAATTACTGTTTGTGCATTTACAATATTCAATGATTTTTGCCATTGAAAAACGTCCAGAAATGATTGAAGCTACTGACTGAATGAAAGGAGCTGGCATCTCACTCTCTTTGAATCTTCTTTATCATGCTAAGAGGAGCAGGAAAAAGCAAAAAATTTCAGAATTGCACCTTGCAATGCGGAGAAATTACTGTTTGTGCATTTACAATATTCATTGATTTTTGCCATTGAAAAACATCATGTTATTCATATTCCAGAAATGATTGAAGCTACTGACTGAATGAAAGGAGCTGGCATCTCACTCTCTTTGAATCTTCTTTATCATGCTAAGAGGAGCAGGAAAAAGCAAAAAATTTCAGAATTGCACCTTGCAATGCGGAGAAATTACTGTTTGTGCATTTACAATATTCAATGATTTTTGCCATTGAAAAACGTCCAGAAATGATTGAAGCTACTGACTGAATGAAAGGAGCTGGCATCTCACTCTCTTTGAATCTTCTTTATCATGCTAAGAGGAGCAGGAAAAAGCAAAAAATTTCAGAATTGCACCTTGCAATGCGGAGAAATTACTGTTTGTGCATTTACAATATTCATTGATTTTTGCCATTGAAAAACATCATGTTATTCATATACCAGAAATGTTTGAAGCTACTGACTGAATGAAAGGAGCTGGCATCTCACTCTCTTTGAATCTTCTTTATCATGCTAAGAGGAGCAGGAAAAAGCAAAAAATTTCAGAATTGCACCTTGCAATGCGGAGAAATTACTGTTTGTGCATTTACAATATTCATTTATTTTTGCCATTGAAAAACGTCCAGAAATGATTGAAGCTACTGACTGAATGAAAGGAGCTGGCATCTCACTCTCTTTGAATCTTCTTTATCATGCTAAGAGGAGCAGGAAAAAGCAAAAAATTTCAGAATTGCACCTTGCAATGCGGAGAAATTACTGTTTGTGCATTTACAATATTCATTGATTTTTGCCATTGAAAAACGTCCAGAAATGATTGAAGCTACTGACTGAATGAAAGGAGCTGGCATCTCACTCTCTTTGAATCTTCTTTATCATGCTAAGAGGAGCAGGAAAAAGCAAAAAATTTCAGAATTGCACCTTGCAATGCGGAGAAATTACTGTTTGTGCATTTACAATATTCATTGATTTTTGCCATTGAAAAACGTCCAGAAATGATTGAAGCTACTGACTGAATGAAAGGAGCTGGCATCTCACTCTCTTTGAATCTTCTTTATCATGCTAAGAGGAGCAGGAAAAAGCAAAAAATTTCAGAATTGCACCTTGCAATGCGGAGAAATTACTGTTTGTGCATTTACAATATTCATTGATTTTTGCCATTGAAAAACATCATGTTATTCATATACCAGAAATGATTGAAGCTACTGACTGAATGAAAGGAGCTGGCATCTCACTCTCTTTGAATCTTCTTTATCATGCTAAGAGGAGCAGGAAAAAGCAAAAAATTTCAGAATTGCACCTTGCAATGCGGAGAAATTACTGTTTGTGCATTTACAATATTCATTGATTTTTGCCATTGAAAAACATCATGTTATTCATATACCAGAAATGATTGAAGCTACTGACTGAATGAAAGGAGCTGGCATCTCACTCTCTTTGAATCTTCTTTATCATGCTAAGAGGAGCAGGAAAAAGCAAAAAATTTCAGAATTGCACCTTGCAATGCGGAGAAATTACTGTTTGTGCATTTACAATATTCATTGATTTTTGCCATTGAAAAACATCATGTTATTCATATACCAGAAATGATTGAAGCTACTGACTGAATGAAAGGAGCTGGCATCTCACTCTCTTTGAATCTTCTTTATCATGCTAAGAGGAGCAGGAAAAAGCAAAAAATTTCAGAATTGCACCTTGCAATGCGGAGAAATTACTGTTTGTGCATTTACAATATTCATTGATTTTTGCCATTGAAAAACATCATGTTATTCATATTCCAGAAATGATTGAAGCTACTGACTGAATGAAAGGAGCTGGCATCTCACTCTCTTTGAATCTTCTTTATCATGCTAAGAGGAGCAGGAAAAAGCAAAAAATTTCAGAATTGCACCTTGCAATGCGGAGAAATTACTGTTTGTGCATTTACAATATTCAATGATTTTTGCCATTGAAAAACGTCCAGAAATGATTGAAGCTACTGACTGAATGAAAGGAGCTGGCATCTCACTCTCTTTGAATCTTCTTTATCATGCTAAGAGGAGCAGGAAAAAGCAAAAAATTTCAGAATTGCACCTTGCAATGCGGAGAAATTACTGTTTGTGCATTTACAATATTCATTGATTTTTGCCATTGAAAAACATCATGTTATTCATATACCAGAAATGTTTGAAGCTACTGACTGAATGAAAGGAGCTGGCATCTCACTCTCTTTGAATCTTCTTTATCATGCTAAGAGGAGCAGGAAAAAGCAAAAAATTTCAGAATTGCACCTTGCAATGCGGAGAAATTACTGTTTGTGCATTTACAATATTCATTGATTTTTGCCATTGAAAAACGTCCAGAAATGATTGAAGCTACTGACTGAATGAAAGGAGCTGGCATCTCACTCTCTTTGAATCTTGTTTATCACGCTAAGAGGAGCAGGAAAAAGCAAAAAATTTCAGAATTGCACCTTGCAATGCGGAGAAATTACTGTTTGTGCATTTACAATATTCATTGATTTTTGCCATTGAAAAACGTCCAGAAATGATTGAAGCTACTGACTGAATGAAAGGAGCTGGCATCTCACTCTCTTTGAATCTTCTTTATCATGCTAAGAGGAGCAGGAAAAAGCAAAAAATTTCAGAATTGCACCTTGCAATGCGGAGAAATTACTG
>NW_027367779.1:0-55059 GCF_046119375.1 Phyllobates terribilis
AAGCCGAGTTTGACAATTGTCATGTTATTCCTTCATCTGGTTTGGCTGATGGTATTTGTCTTCTTTGGAAAAGTTATCAAATGACGGATGAAATTTGTGAGATTGTTTTCTCGAGTAATAGATTTGTGGCAATTAAATATAAATTTTTTAGCCTAGACATTAATATGATGCTTGTTTTTGCCTATGGTCCGCCTAGCGAGGCTGGTAAAAATGACTTCTAGATGGAAATCACCAATTTCATTAAATCTTGTCCTATCCCTTGTCTAGTGATGGGGGATTTTAATGAGATCTCCTCTCCGGATGATAAATTAGGGGGTGGTTCTCCGGCTAACTCTAGATTTGCTAGAATGAATAATTTTAAAAACAATTGTGAACTTTCGGAAACTCCGTGTTCAGGGAATAGATTTACATGGAGAAAGAATAGGACATAAATCTCAAACTTATATGAAAAGTTAGATCCTACTCTGGTACAATCTGAGTTCTTGCAATGGTTCCCTGGCATCTCCACTCATAATTTTGCTTTTTCATCTTTAGATCACTGCCTGATTACAACTACGCTTATGAACAATATTTCAAATAAAGCTCAACCCTTCAAATTTGAAAACATCTGGACAGAAAGGAAGGATTTTGAGAATCTTGTTAGACAAGCGTGGAGATGTGATGTGCCGGGTTCGCTTATGTTTAAGTTGGTCAAGAAAACAACTATGGTCAAAGTTGTTGCGAAAAAATGGAACAAGCCAACTTTGGGAAACATATTTAGACAATTGGAAGAAATTGAGAAAAAAGCTTATTGATGTTCAAAAAGAAATTCTTTTAGACCTGTCTCCAACATTGGTTTCTCTCCAAGAAAAGCTTATAAAGAAAAAAGAGAGTCTTCTCTCCTTTCATAAAAAATATTGGAATCAAAGAGCTAAAGTAAAACATATTAAACTCATTGATTCCAATTCTAAATATTTTCATAAGGTTGCGTCTGGCAAAAGAAATAGGAAAATCATTAGAGAAATTAGGACTCAGGAAGGGACTGTGATCATTGGCTATGAGAATATTAGAAATGAAGTTAAAAAAGGCTTCCAAAGAAGATTCCAGAAAGGTAATATCAATGGAGCAAAAATGGAGGACTTTCTTAATTTCATTGGAAACGAGGTGAATTGTTGTGATAATAAGGAGCTGATGAAAGAAGTAACAAATCAAGAAATTAAACAAGCCATTTTTAGCATAGGGCAAGGAAAATCTCCGGGTTCGGATGGTATGTCGGCTATTTTTTAACAAAAATATTGTCATATTGTTGGCCCGATTGTTATTAAAGCTATTAAAAGTTTTTTCCATTCTGGTCGCTTACTGAGACAACTTAATCATACTTTTATAACACTTATCCCTAAATGTGACAATCCTACAAGTACTAATCATTATCGACTAATAAGTCTGTGTTCTACTATTTATAAAGCTATTTCTAAAATACTCACTAGTAGACTAAAACCAATTCTCCAAAAACTTATCCACCCTCTTCAAGGTGCTTTTGTGCCTGACAGGGCAATCCAGGATAATTTTCTTATTGCTCATGATATTTTCCACTCATTTAGATCTAGGAAAGGAAAAGAAGGTTTGATGACCCTCAAATTGGACATGGAAAAAGCTTATAATAAGATGGAATGGGATTTCCTTTTTGCGGTCCTTAATAAATTTGGATTTCATGATAAAGTGATAAATTGGATTAGAGAATGTGTCACTACGGTGTCATTTTTTGTCCTTGTTAACAATGGCCCTACGGATATGTTCATTCCTGGTAGGGGACTTACACAAGGTGATCCACTCTCCCCCTTTTTATTTATTTTATGTGCGGAAGTCTTTGCTAGGAAACTCCAATTTGAAAGCAATAAAAATAAAAATATTGGTTTCCCTATAATTAAGAATAAGATTACTATTCCTTTCTTATCCTTTGCGGATGATATCATATTTTTTGCGAAAGCAAAACAAGCTGCATCCCAAATATTAAAGAGGATCATTGATGATTTCTGTGAAATTTTCTGGAATGTGTGAACTTCCATAAATCTGTTTTCCAAACTACGGCTAAAACTAATAACTAGGCAAAAATAGCTATCCAATCAATTCTAAATATTCCAATCTCTTCTGCCTTGGAAAAATATGTGGGATGCCCAATTATTAATGGTAGAGTCAATAAAGACACATTTAAGGATATCATTCTGTCTTCTAAAAATCAATTGTCCAAGTGGAAAGCCTCATCTCTTTCTCAGGAAGGGAGAGTGACGCTTATTAGAGCAAACCTGACGGCTAAGCCAAATTATATTATGCAAAGTTTCATGCTTCTTTCATCTACTCACGATGAACTTGATAGAATAAATAGAAATTTCTTTTGGAATAAAGATGGAAAATATTCTCCTCTTATTAGATGAGACAAAATATGTAAATCTAAAAGCAATGGGGGAATTGGAATAAGGAAAACGGAAGTAATGAATAAAGCTCTTCAAATGAAGCTCTTGTGGAAAATCTTGGCAGAACCCAGGAATATTTGGGTGAACATAGTTAAAGAAAAATAACTGAAAGGTTGCAATATTCAGGACTATACTGGAAGAGGGAATAATAAATCTTGGCAATGGTCGCAACTCATTAAACTCATTCCGGAGATTAAGAAAGGTCTGATTTGGTGTTTGGGAAATGGGGATTCTACGCGTTTGTGGAAGGACTCTTGGTTAATTGGGAGGAATATTGTTGAACTAAGCACGGCAAATGTAGATGTGGAAAGTGATGATAAAGTTAATCTTTTAATTAAAGACGAAAAGTGGGATACAGTCAAACTGAATGAACTTTTTAACCGAGAGGATGTGGAAATTATTTCTAACATTATTCTTCCTTGCAATAATACCCCTAATAAGATAATGTGGTCCCCTAACATGAATGGAAATTTTAGCACCAAGTCGGCGCATGAATTGCTGACGAAGGCAAGATGTCATCTTAATGATGCTTTTTCCTGGATCTGGAAAATAGACTCGTATGCTAAAGTTAAGAATTTTTTGTGGAAAATGGCACATGATGGGTTACCTACTAAAAGGAATTTAGCTAAGAAGAATATTGCAGTTTCGCTTAACTGTGTTACCTGCCAAAGCTTTTCGGAAGATGCCATACATCTTTTTTTCAAATGCCCATTTACTATTTAATCAGGTCAGAATTCAAGACCATTCGATCCCACAGATTATAAGAAATTTACAAACAAATAACTTACCGTTATTAAAAATGTCCTCAAAAACTTGTTTTGCCTTTTGTCTGCTGAACAAGCAATTACCCTTGACACTGTCTGGTGGGCAATCTAGATGTTTAGAAATCAGTGCCTATTTGAAATAAATCCGTAAAAGAAAATTAAGAATTTAGAAGGTTTTATCTCAGATCTTAGGCGAAATTGGAGGAAAACAAAAAATCTCAACAAAGATGGGTGTGATTGGCGGAAGGAGATCAGAGGGTGAAAAACATGTAAGAAAAAGGAAAAAAAAATATTTATTAGATCAAACGTAGTTGTAATAGAGTTAAGGTTAATTTTGATGGTGTTGTGCACTTGAATGGAAAGGCAGGGATGTGTTTTGTTGTTAGGGATTCCCGTGATATTGTGCTTGCTATGGGGGAAGGCAAGCGGAAGTAACCTCTCGGATATTCAAGCTGAGGCGGGCACCTTAAGACTTGCTACAAAATTTATCAAAGAAATGAATCTTTCTATCGTGGAAATTGAGGGGGATAACTTATGCATGATTAACGTGTTGAATGGCATTTGGCTTTGTCCCTGGGAGATTAACCAAATTGTTAATGACATTTGTGTTAATCTGTTGTCTTGCCCTGCGTTTAGGTTCTCGCATGTTTGCCGGGAAATCAATCAGGTGGCTGATCGGATTGCCAAGATGGGTTTGCTAGATGTGCCTAGGGACTGGAGGGAAAACTCAGAGCTTTTGGCTCTTATCCGTGAGGATGCTCTAGGGCGGCTAATGTCGAGATCTTTGTAGTCCCCTAATTTTTTTTAAAAAAAATAAAAAAAATTGGTATTCCCTTCCAAACAACCACCCTGCTCAATTTTAATCTTTTAGGAATTTAGCTAAGAAGCATACTGCAGTTCCGCTTAACTGTGTTAGCTGCCAAAGCTTTCGGAAGATGCCATACATCTTTTTTTCAAATGCCCAGTTACTATTAATCAGGTCAAAATTCAAGACCATTCGATCCCACAGATTATAAGAAATTTACAAACAAATAACTTACCGTTAAAAAATGTCCTCAAAAACTTGTTTTGCCTTTTGTCTGCTGAACAAGCAATTACCCTTGACACTGTCTGGTGGGCAATCTAGATGTTTAGAAATCAGTGCCTATTTGAAATAAATCCGTAAAAGAAAATTAAGAATTTAGAAGGTTTTATCTCAGATCTTAGGCGAAATTGGAGGAAAACAAAAAATCTCAACAAAGATGGGTGTGATTGGCGGAAGGAGATCAGAGGGTGAAAAACATGTAAGAAAAAGGAAAAAAAAATATTTATTAGATCAAACGTAGTTGTAATAGAGTTAAGGTTAATTTTGATGGTGTTGTGCACTTGAATGGAAAGGCAGGGATGTGTTTTGTTGTTAGGGATTCCCGTGATATTGTGCTTGCTATGGGGGAAGGCAAGCGGAAGTAACCTCTCGGATATTCAAGCTGAGGCGGGCACCTTAAGACTTGCTACAAAATTTATCAAAGAAATGAATCTTTCTATCGTGGAAATTGAGGGGGATAACTTATGCTTGATTAACGTGTTGAATGGCATTTGGCTTTGTCCCTGGGAGATTAACCAAATTGTTAATGACATTTGTGTTAATCTGTTGTCTTGCCCTGCGTTTAGGTTCTCGCATGTTTGCCGGGAAATCAATCAGGTGGCTGATCGGATTGCCAAGATGGGTTTGCTAGATGTGCCTAGGGACTGGAGGGAAAACTCAGAGCTTTTGGCTCTTATCCGTGAGGATGCTCTAGGGCGGCTAATGTCGAGATCTTTGTAGTCCCCTAATTTTTTTTAAAAAAAATAAAAAAAATTGGTATTCCCTTCCAAACAACCACCCTGCTCAATTTTAATCTTTTAGGAATTTAGCTAAAAAGCATACTGCAGTTCCGCTTAACTGTGTTAGCTGCCAAAGCTTTCGGAAGATGCCATACATCTTTTTTTCAAATGCCCAGTTACTATTAATCAGGTCAAAATTCAAGACCATTTGATCCCACAGATTATAAGAAATTTACAAACAGATAACTTACCGTTAAAAAATGTCCTCAAAAACTTGTTTTGCATTTTGTCTGCTAAACAAGCAATTACCCTTGCCACTGTCTGGTGGGCAATCTAGATGTTTAGAAACCAGTGCCTATTTGAAATAAATCCGTAAAAGAAAATTAAGAATTTAGAAGGTTTTATCTTAGATCTTAGGAAAAATTGGAGGAAAACAAAAAATGTCAACAAAGATGGGTGTGATTGGCGGAAGGAGATCAGAGGGTGAAAAACATGTAAGAACAAGGGAAAAAAATAATATTTATTAGATCAAACGTAGTTGTAATAGAGTTAAGGTTAATTTTGATGGTGTTGTGCACTTGAATGGAAAGGCAGGGATGGGTTTTGTTGTTAGGGATTCCCGTGATATTGTGCTTGCTATGGGGGAAGGCAAGCGGAAGTAACCTCTCGGCTATTCAAGCTGAGGCGGGCACCTTAAGACTTGCTACAAAATGTATCAAAGAAATGAATCTTTCTATCGTGGAAATTGAGGGGGATAACTTATGCCTGATTAACGTGTTGAATGGCATTTGGCTTTGTCCGTGAGAGATTAACCAAATTGTTAATGACATTTGTGTTAATCTGTTGTCTTGCCCTGCGTTTAGGTTCTCGCATGTTTGCCGGGAAATCAATCAGGTGGCTGATCGGATTGCCAAGATGGGTTTGCTGGATGTGCCTAGGGACTGGAGGGAAGACTCAAAGCTTTTGGCTCTTATCCGTGAGGATGCTCTAGGGCGGCTAATGTCGAGATCTTTGTAGTCCCCTAATTTTTTCTTTATTTAAAAAAAAAAATTGGTATTCCCTTCCAAACAACCACCCTGCTCAATTTTAATCTTTTAGGAATTTAGCTAAGAAGCATATTGCAGTTCCGCTTAACTGTGTTAGCTGCCAAAGCTTTCGGAAGATGCCATACATCTTTTTTTCAAATGCCCAATTACTATTAATCAGGTCAGAATTCAAGACCATTTGATCCCACAGATTATAAGAAATTTACAAACAGATAACTTACCGTTAAAAAATGTCCTCAAAAACTTGTTTTGCCTTTTGTCTGCTGGACAAGCAATTACCCTTGCCACTGTCTGGTGGGCAATCTAGATGTTTAGAAACCAGTGCCTATTTGAAATAAATCCGTAGAAGAAAATTAAGAATTTAGAAGGTTTTATCTCAGATCTTAGGAAAAATTGGAGGAAAACAAAAAATCTCAACAAAGATGGGTGTGATTGGCGGAAGGAGATCAGAGGGTGAAAAACATGTAAGATACTACTACAAAAAGAGTCAAATACCCCATAGCAAATATCTCGGGCTTGTTTTACACGAGATATAAAGCTGAAAATAATTAACCACATATCATATACACCATACGTCGAAATAGTCCGAGACATATAGGTAATCAAATATCACGGTCTAATATTACACGAGATATAAAACTAGACTTCTTTTACAACCAATCTAATACCTCATATATAGAAAATCAAATACACCACGGGGCAAAATTTATTTGGGCGCTTATTTTTACAATCTTCCGCTTCATCTCCTGCTTCTCTATCTGCCTAAATTTCGTTTGCCAAGTGAGCACAATTCGTTTGCGCTTAACTTTTCAATTTCATTTGCGAATTCCTCGGTGCTTCTCCTCCATCGCCTGCGAACTTCGTCGGCGTGCGTCCCCTCCATTGCCTCTCCATCACCTGCGAACTTCCTCGGTGTGTCTCCTCCATCGCCTGCGAACTTCGTCGGCGTGCGTCCCCTCCATGACCGAGTCCAGACCTGTTTCTGGATTCGCCGTTAAAGGAGGGAGTCCCGGCGTCGAGCAGGACAAAAAAAGAGGAGGTGGCCGAGAACGAGAGGGAGGTGCGAGGAAGAGAAAGGTTGGCTTCTGCCTGATTCGGTTGGCTTCTGCCTTCAAGTTCCCCGAAATTCTTTGCGGTTAGTGTATTTTTTTGAATTCTCTCCCTTTTGCTTCAGTATCCTTGAATCAGCTTAATGTCCATACACTCTGATTTTTGTGTTTGATGTCTGAAGTCTGAAATGAACATATTTGGTAGAATCAGAGTCTACAGGGAAAGTTTTATGAGTAGTATAGCTTGGAGATTGATGGCTGAATTGTGTTAATAGATCATTAGGGTTAGTTGACAGGAATGGACTGTGCCTAATTCAATTAAACATGTTTCTTATTAGATACATTCTACATATGAACTTAATATGCTTTCTTTAAAACACTTGAAATTCAATATAGAAGGAGATAGTAGAGACTGGTAGAATCACACTATCTTTCTTGCTTCTTGGATGTGATTTCATATTGATAAGCTCTGCAGTGAAATTTTTACCACAAACCTCTCACCGTTTTGTAGCTTCTGTTGTCTCCTTTCCTTTTCTGATCACAAAACTCTCTTTTCCTTCTCTGTCACCTTCAATCGTTCTCTCCAGATCTCTTGTATCTCCACCTCCATGTGCAAAATTTAACTTCAATTACTCCTATTTAACTCCTACCCATTTCACAAAACCAAAAAACCAACAAAACCCATCTTTTAGTTTCCCCTTCCATGAACCTCAAGCTCAACAAAACAGTAGCAGTAATGGAAAAGCAACAGCAGCTCAAAGCAACTACCTATGTCGGCAAAGTAGTACCAGATGGACTCCGACAACCGACCAGATTAAGATACTGAAAGATCTCTACTACAAAGAAGGAATTAGGTCACCAAATGCTAATCAGATTCAGAAGATCTCAGCTCAGTTAAGACAGTTTGGTAAGATTGAAGGGGAAAATGTGTTCTATTGGTTTCAAAATCATAAGGCTAGAGAAAGGCAAAAGAAACTGTTCAGTGTTACTGCTGAACACCAACAACAGCTTTTACAAAGGCCAACTTCTAACATCATTTACCCTAATTACGCACCAGGTACTATTTTTAATCTGTGATTAATTCTGTTGTTATTGTTGTTTATGTGTGACTTAAAACATGTGCAGGGATTACGTGTCCTTCTTCTTCAGCTGATGGTCTGGTCTCTGTTTGTGGATATGGTCACATGAGCATGGATAGTAATTACCTTAAAGTAAGTAGTACTTAGTTTTAAAAAGTACCTAATCACTCAGAAACATGTTTAACAACCTCTGAATCTGTTTTGTAGTCTTAGTACTTTTGTGTAGATAATATTTAGGTGGGGCTTTTATAACACTAATTAACTAATTGCAGCAATAAATCCAGAAGTATATAATCACTAAGAAAAATGTTAATTAATAACCTCATTATGAATCTGTTTTTGTGTTGGCTTAGGACTTATGTGTAGGTATATACGTTTGGAGTTTTATAACACTAATTAACTAACTACATCTATAAATGATACACAAATGGTATTTCTATACTTTTAGGTAATTCCCAAAAAAGAAAACATTTACTACAAAACATGTTACTTAACAATTTACATATGAACTGTTTTTATTTCATAATCTGTTGACTGGAAGAGATGAACTGTTTTTATAAATGATCCTAAAAATGTTCTGAACATTCTTTTCAACTGTAAGGTGGATTACATTAGCTGTCCATTTTATTTCTCTTATTACTCCCTTTTCCTTACAGATTGAATTCTTTTGTATGCCCTTCAATATTAGTAGTTGCATTTGTACAAGATTTTGATGTCATAATCTGTTGACTGGCAGAGATGAACATTCACAAAGTTTGGTGAACTGGATGTGGTCTATTATGGCACTTATATGTAACCAAGAGGATATATCTCAACCGTTACTCGAAGTCTTTCTGCAAAATTTCCAAAATAAAGGGGAGGTAAGTCAAATACCTGAATAATATTGAGGAATTGATGCGTTTCTTGATGCTAATTATTTTGTTGACTTTGGATTAAGGGCTCTCAATCAGCTTCATATCAACTTGCTTCGAAGCTCATCCAGAGCTGTGCAGAAAGAATGAAGCCTGCTATTTGTGGATTTTTAACATCTTGCATGTTGGAGAGAGATAGTACGCAGAGTGATCTTAGAGGATCTTATCATGATATAATATATGGAATATATTGTGCTGCACCTAATATGCTTGTTGCAATCATCCCCCACATTATCGAAGAGTTAATGGTATGCTATAAAAACACATTTCTACTAAGTTAACAATATTTTCTGACTGAGTATGTTGTTTCTATCTTTGATCTTCTTGATTATGACTATATTCCCTTTTGATTTTTGAAAACAGATTGATCAGGTAGATGTACGAATAAAAGCTCTCAATTTACTCAGAAAACTTCTAGCACATCCGAAGAACAGAAATGAACAAGCAAACCACCAACTGTTTGTAGCAATTCTCCAGAGGTTTTATGGCAAAGTAGCAGAGGTTAGGTTGAGTGCTCTACGTTGTGTCCGATCTTGTTGTACGTGCCACTGAACGCCTTCGTGATAAGATGGTAATTTACTTTTTGATTTATCAAGGAGTATAATTTTCCCAGCTGATAGCAACGAAATGTTGGACTTAAGGAATGTGGCAGCAAGGTCTTCGCCTTTGGTACTTGGTTATTCCTTTCCTTAATTATTTCATGCTGAAATTAGATAGGATTTAAGTAGCCTGTGACTTTTCATGACTAAGTTAGCATACTTCTTCCTGGGTATTGCAATGATAGATAGTTACATTTTATATGCAAGTATGTATTTCTTATTTCGTTTCATATATTTGCATGTTCCTTTCCTTCTTTTGAAATGCGGATGTCTGTCATAGAGGGGAATAGATTTCCAGGGGCTGGTTAGGTCATTTAAGTTAGGAAGAAACCAACACTTATGCATTTTGTGATCGAATACTTCTAATGGCGTCTTCATATTTCGGTTTGAAGATTACATATCTGTTGCCTATTTCGACCCTTGTTTGTATTTCTTGATACATGGATTTTAGTTGATCTCTTACAGTTGTATCCCTGTTCAAACATAATGTTGAGTGTAAATTAGTCAGTGGCTTGTAATTAAGGAAATAATTTTTCACATGATACATATTGACCTTACAATAGAAACACAAGGGTTTGGTAAAAAAAATTCTCAACCATTGATCTCACTTTCATTTTATGAGTTGATGATTATTTGATCTCTTAATAATATAATTAGATAGTCAGATCTCTTTCTTATTCTCTATTTTGATTGGAACATATCTTGGGCTTAGGAACTTATGTCGAATTTTCTTGCTTGTAGGGGATTATTCCTGAGATCAATGATTGCGTTGGAGAGGGAAAGCAGCTACATAGAGACTTTAATTGATGATCAAAGATCTAAGGGATCCTTATCACATGCAACTAGGCAAGGGACAAAAAGTAAGTAGTAGATGATTTGAGCCTTAGTCTGGATTGTTACAGAAGTAAGCAACTAAAGGAGGTATTCTGTCTTAAATCCATAATGCTACATTTTCTGTTGTATATACTTTGTCATGTGTTTTTTTGTAGTGATGAGAAGCTCTAGTTATAATCAGACTTGCACGTGCATTTATCTTTCACTTAGGAAGACGAGAGTGTGGTATTTGGTTTTGGATTGTCACTTTGCCGGATATATATAACAATAACTCTTGAGTTTCCTGAAGTGAGAATAAGAGTGAGACTGCATGACATATATGGCTTATAATATGTTTCGGTGTAATTATGGTTTCTGCTGAAACAAAATTCAGATGTTGTAGCATTTTGCTTATGTAGGATCTTCTGTGCTATTGGCATATGTGAAGGTGTTATTGGATTGAATTATTCAGTTAAAGCTTGTTGGTTTCAATTTCCATGTGCTATTTAAAGGTGGTAGCTTATACTTGTGCAATTAGATCTGAAAATTACATCTTTCCTTCTGTTGTTCTTTATTCTATATCTTTTCAGATTGATGTTAATTGTAAAGAATATATCTTTTTGTTGCCACCTGATGTAAAAATTGTAAAGAATATATCTTATTTGTGGCACCAAATATTTGGACTGACCCATTTATCATCTGAACTTTACAGAGTGTTAAGGCAATGGAATTATGTTCTGAAGCATCATGGACTTGTGGTTTAAGGCTTTGCCAAAATCTCTGGCAGAAACAAGCAACCCACCCCCTGTCTTTCTGAATATGCTAGTTCATACATTGCAACAAAAGCAGCTATGGCAACTTCGTTTTCTCCTAGACATTCTTTTTGAAGAAAATAGTAATGAATTAGTGAATGCAATTGTTTACAGTCTTAGAAAATGCATTGCACTTAATTCTATTATTGCAAGTCTAAAATTTGTAATGAACCCTCTAATGTATTCTAAAATATTTCACTTCACTTCTGCATATATCAGGATGATGACACATCAAAGAAGCAACGAAGAGCATTTCTTACTCAATTTTTTTCTCCGATCCTTCTTCAGGTTTGCTATTCTTCCAATTTTCTAATGCTTTATTCATTACACGTGTCAACTTCTAATTACTGTGTCTGTTCGATCTTTCTCTGCAGGCATTCTCCATTACTTTTTTTGGTGAATGGGATGACAAAAGCCAGGTAATCTGCTTAAAAACTGTTGTTTTTGTGCATGTACTAGCAAAAATTGCTTAACTTTTCAGTTCACTATTTAAGCTTCCGATTTCTTAAAATTGTATTAAAATGTTGTTTCAGTTGGCTACGATTGGTCTAGCAGCAGACGAAAACCCATTTGGTGTTGTTCTTGGCAGAATCATGTAAGCATATTTTCTTGAGAGCTTTCGTATGCCATGTAATTATAATTTTACTGATTTATGAAATTGAAGTTTGATTTCTGAACTTTGTTTGTTATAAGAGGGCAAGCTCTTTGTACAACTGTTGTCTTGGGTGGGAAGACCCTGGCATCTCAAATATCTGAGAAAATGGTAAGTTATTAGATTCAATCTAATTACAGTTATTATTTTTGTTATTCTTAGACTTTCCTGTAATGATTGCCGTTTAACCTAATGTTGACATTTCGTCTGGCAGGTTGGACTTTCCGGTGGGTTCTTTTCATTATTTTCGGCATCCAGTCATTGCTTTCAATTGTAGGTTGATATTCTGGTATTGGTATAATATATTTTCCTTGTAATTTTAGCGCATAAACAAATATTATTTAATGTTAACAGAGCTTAAAATCTGCTTTTAGATGTTTTTTTATACCAGCATTGAAGTTTTGTTAAATTTTATCATTTTTAGGAGATAGTAACCATTTTCTGGTTTGAATGAGCTCTACAACTAATCCTTTTTCTATTTCATCTATTCTTGATTCCAATCTAAACTTGTTTGTTAACTGTATTGTACTTTGTTTGATTCAGGATAAATCGCACTTCTGTTTGGAGCTCCATCCTAGATATTGTTCTCAACCTGCTGAACTCAAAGCCATACTAACAAATCAGGAATCAAGAATAGTAGGCTGTAGGAATCATATGTTGAAGAATAAACATTTAGCATAGTGTCAATGTGGTTCTCTTTGCCTTTGGATTATATTTTTCCTGTTTTAGTTAACTGTACAATTTAGCTTTGGGAGCCAAATGAGGAATGCTTTCTACAAATTCTAAGACTATTAGCATGACTCTTGTTAAGTTAAGTAGTAACCAATACTATTTAGTTTTCTTTTTCTTTAATCATGCATTGTACTCATTTTTTGTTTCAAACAAGTGTTATGGTCTTATGAAAACTAAATATTGTGTTTTGATTTTTGGACTGAAGTACGTCATTGTGATGTATATTCTGCGACCACAGAAAGAAAACACATTATCAAGCAAAAGTTGTAACAGATTTGCAACTACGGTGTATATCATTCCCCACAAAACAAAACTCATGGGGTATAAATAATATACCTCCGATTAAATGGCAAGAATATACTACGGTGTATATTCCATATACCTCGGATTATATGCAAAGGTGTATTTAGCTTTACCACATATACCCCGGACATCCAATTCACCGGTGTATATTGGAACCAAATACCCCGGATAAATGAGAGAAAACACACCGGTTTAGTTGTATATCCGAGGTATATACAATTAATATATCTCGGACACCTTTTTGGTTCTAATGTGAGATGGAAAGGATAGAGAAAATACCCCGAGCGTATATTTGTAATTAACAGAGGTATATAGCATACGACTATATATCTCTATGAGCTATACACCGAAGCCGATCCGGGGTATATGTGGTCAAACACCCGGGATATTTGACTCTTTTTGTAGTAGTGAGAACAAGGAAAAAAAAAGAATATTTATTAGATCAAAACGTAGTTGTAATAGAGTTAAGGTTAATTTTGATGGTGTTGTGCACTTGAATGGAAAGGCAGGGATGGGTTTTGTTGTTAGGGATTCCCGTGATATTGTGCTTGCTATGGGGGAAGGCAAGCGGAAGTAACCTCTCGGCTATTCAAGCTGAGGCGGGCACCTTAAGACTTGCTACAAAATGTATCAAAGAAGTGAATCTTTCTATCGTGGAAATTGAGGGGGATAACTTATGCCTGATTAACGTGTTGAATGACATTTGCTTTGTCCCTGGAGATTAACCAAATTGTTAATGACATTTGTGTTAAATCTGTTGTCTTGCCCTGCGTTTAGGTTCTCGCATGTTTGCCGGGAAATCAATCAGGTGGCTGATCGGATTGCCAAGATGGGTTTGCTGGATGTGCCGAGGGACTGGAGGGAAGACTCAGAGCTTTTGGCTCTTATCCGTGAGGATGCTCTAGGGCGGCTAATGTCGAGATCTTTGTAGTCCCCTAATTTTTTCTTTATTTTAAAAAAAAAAATTGGTATTCCCTTTCAAACAACCACCCTGCTCAATTTTAATCTTTTAGGAATTTAGCTAAGAAGCATATTGCAGTTCCGCTTAACTATGTTAGCTGCCAAAGCTTTCGGAAGATGCCATACATCTTTTTTTCAAATGCCCATTTACTATTAATCAGGTCAGAATTCAAGACCATTTGATCCCACAGATTATAAGAAATTTACAAACAAATAACTTACCGTAAAAAATGTCCTCAAAAACTTGTTTTGCCTTTTGTCTGCTGAACAAGCAATTACCCTTGCCACTGTCTGGTGGGCAATCTAGATGTTTAGAAACCAGTGCCTATTTGAAATAAAATCCGTAAAAGAAAATTAAGAATTTAGAAGGTTTTATCTCAGATCTTAGGCAAAATTAGAGGAAACAAAAAATCTCAACAAAGATGGGTGTGATTGGCGGAAGGAGATCAGAGGGTGAAAAACATGTAAGAACAAGGAAAAAAAGAATATTTATTAGATCAAACGTAGTTGTAATAGAGTTAAGGTTAATTTTAATGGTGTTGTGTACTTGAATGGAAAGGCAAGGATGGGTTTTGTTGTAAGGGATTCCCATGATATTGTGCTTGCAATGGGGGAAGGCAAGCGGAAGTAACCTCTCGGCTATTCAAGCTGAGGCGGGCACCTTAAGACTTGCTACAAAATGTATCAAAGAAATGAATCTTTCTATCGTGGAAATTGAGGGGGATAACTTATGCCTGATTAACGTGTTGAATGGCATTTGGCTTTGTCCCTGGGAGATTAACCAAATTTTAATGACATTTGTGTTAATCTGTTGTCTTGCCCTGCGTTTAGGTTCTCGCATGTTTGCCGGGAAATCAATCAGGTGGCTGATCGGATTGCCAAGATGGGTTTGCTGGATGTGCCTAGGGACTGGAGGGAAGACTCAGAGCTTTTGGCTCTTATCCGTGAGGATGCTCTAGGGCGGCTAATGTCGAGATCTTTTTAGTCCCCTAATTTTTTCTTTTTTTTAAAAAAAAAAAATTGGTATTCCCTTCCAAACAACCACCCTTCTCAATTTTAATCTTTTAGGAATTTAGCTAAGAAGCATATTGCAGTTCCGCTTAACTGTGTTAGCTGCCAAAGCTTTCGGAAGATGCCATACATCTTTTTTTTCAAATGCCCATTTACTATTAATCAGGTCAGAATTCAAGACCATTTGGTCCCACAGATTATAAGAAATTTACAAACAGATAACTTACCGTTAAAAAATGTCCTCAAAAACTTGTTTTGCCTTTTGTCTGCTGAACAAGCAATTACCCTTGCCACTGTCTGGTGGGCAATCTAGATGTTTAGAAACCAGTGCCTATTTGAAATAAATCCGTAAAAGAAAATTAAGAATTTAGAAGGTTTTATCTCAGATCTTAGGCAAAATTGGAGGAAAACAAAAATCTCAACAAAGAGGGTGTGATTGGCGGAAGGAGATCAGAGGGTGAAAAATATGTAAGAACAAGGAAAAAAAAATTTATTAGATCAAACGTAGTTGTAATAGAGTTAAGGTTAATTTTGATGGTGTTGTGCACTTGAATGGAAAGGCAGGGATGGGTTTTGTTGTTAGGGATTCCCGTGATATTGTGCTTGCTATGGGGGAAGGCAAGCGGAAGTAACCTCTCGGCTATTCAAGCTGAGGCGGGCACCTTAAGACTTGCTACAAAATGTATCAAAGAAATGAATCTTTCTAATCGTGGAAATTGAGGGGGGATAACTTATGCCTGATTAACGTGTTGAATGGCATTTGGCTTTGTCCCTGGGAGATTAACCAAATTGTTAATGACATTTGTGTTAATCTGTTGTCTTGCCCTGCGTTTAGGTTCTCGCATGTTTGCCGGGAAATCAATCAGGTGGCTGATCGGATTACCAAGATGGGTTTGCTGGATGTGCCTAGGACTGGAGGAAGACTCAGAGCTTTTGGCTCTTATCCGTGAGGATGCTCTAGTGCGGCTAATGTCGAGATCTTTGTAGTCCCCTAATTTTTTCTTTTTAAAAAAAAAAAATTGGTATTCCCTTCCAAACAACCACCCTGCTCAATTTTAATCTTTTAGTTCTTTTTCTCTTTATGAGGTTTTTAACCTTTTTGGACTTTAAACAAACCCTTTCAAACGAACCCGGGTTCAAAACATGGACACAAGCGAATTCTGTATAGCCTTTCTATTTAGTGCAATTCAGTTTACCAATATTTTAAGAAGAATGTACCTTAACCAAATCCTATCCAAACTATATATATAAGCGTACCTACCTTTTTTAAGTGATTTTATTTTGTTTTGATTAATTTTGTAGTTAGTAGACAATGAGTTTGAATAAGCTACACTTATTTTGTCTGGATTTTAACAAATCATTATTATTGATTAATATTCAATGGTCATGAGTAACTCTCTAAATTTCTATATTAATTATGATATTTTAGAGATTTTACTATATTTACCATATAATTTTGGAAATCTATATTTAGAGTTAGATTTATAACTTCATCCGAATTAGTCCAGCTATGTTATTTTACTCTGATCATTTTTAGACTCTTCTGCAAAAGATTTCTTGAATAGAAGTCAATAAGAAGATTCAATGACCCGTAAGTTCTGGCCAGCGGCCATCCTACTTGAACCTTAATCCAACCGTAGGGTCCAATTAAGGTTCAACTTCAACCTGGATATCGAACTCGAATCAGAGACTATAATAAGAATTGAGTATAAAATTGACGAACACGTAAGCAAATCAAAATCGAATGGTCTCTATCCAAATGGTTAGCCAATAGAATTTCACATATAAAAGTCTGATAAAAAGGAATACTAATGGCACATACGTACGTGTTTTTGATCTATTGAAGCATCTGATGAAGTAGGATAATTAGGGTCGCGGCCGCAGTCTTTTACGTTGGAGTCACATTCCACGCACTCGCGAGGCATATCCCATTTCAGGTACACTGAGCTGGCATAGTTGAATTCATAAGAGGAGTCCCACATGCCATCCACGCGTACATCCCCAGCGAAATAACAGTCAGGCCCTTCAGGTGCACACCCATGCTATCTGTAGGGTTCGCATCAGCGTCACAATAGAAAATCGCCTGATTTTTTTCCCCTGCTAACACAACTTACCTTAGAGCACTATCGGAAAAGGAGCCTAAATAGTTAACTGTCATCGCGCAGGAGTAAACTCTCAGTTTTGTGAAGCCGTAGGGGTAAAATCGAGTCCCTGAGGAGTTGAAGCGCGTGAGTTCCCCCTGGAGGCACGCGCCACGACCTCTATCTCCCTTCGCGGCTTCGAAATGGACTTCACGGTGAACGACTGGCCTGAAGGGAAGTTTAGGCGTGGCGTTGACCGGTTACAGATGAGGTCGAAACCGGGCAATCCGCATGTTAAAGGTTGATTTAGGCTTCGAAACGGAAAAGGGATTGTACGGTTCACATATCTGAACGATATGAAGAAGAAGAAGGAGGCACTTCTGTGAAGCAAGTGGAGTAGGAGCAAGCTCCACCGTTTACCAACGGAGGAAGAACATGTACATGAATGTTAAGCTTAATGATCTGTATTGGAGGAAATCCATATTACCAAATCAGTATAATTACAAGATCGACATGTCAATATATATGTATGGACTTGGGCATGTTAATGGTGTCGATGTCATTACGTACGTACACAGAGGAATTTGATTGGTCTTGTATGTGGAATTGAATTTCCTCCCATATGTTATGGATATGATAAGATTAAGAATGGATCTCAGTATATAGAAATAGTGTTTATCATTAAAAATCTTGGAATCAAAGTCCACGGTTTAATAAATTGAAGAGGCATTCCGTATATGGCTATTTCAATAGGAAGAATATGAAATTACGTTGCAATTTTCTTTATTACTATATCTAACTTTTTTATTTGAAGAGGCATTTATATATAGAGTTAGTTCCGGTGTGCTTATCATGTGAAATGTGAAAAATATTGAGCTATTAGATTAGAAAATGGAGGGCTGAGATTAAAAGATGGGTTTTTTAATGAATCCACGTGGTGACATTTTTGTAATTAATGGTGAACTGTTTTTTTTTTACGTTTTCTAGGTGATTTTTTTATCTCCTTAGATGTGAACATTAGCGTGTTATATGTGAACATTAACGTGTTATATGTGTACCCGAGAAAGTTCGCACTTCACACCATAAGGGTTGTTTTTACCAGATCCTTATTCTTTATATATATACGCCCATTTCAATTCAAAGAACATGAAATACAGATAAATTGTCTTTGTTCTGAACTGTATCATATTTTTTAGCCTTGTTTCTCTGTAAAAAGGCTTAACATGCAGAGAGTGATCTTGTCACTTCTATCACAATTATACAAAAATTAATCGACTAGCGTATTTCTTGTGGATTTTTCTTTTGAGTTTCGTGTTGGTATTTCTTTTTTGAATAGTCCACCGGCTAGGAAGATTCTTTTTCTATTGGAGAATATTAGGGAACACACTAGATCCCGTATTATTGTAACCTAATAATTTCTCGAATAGAACTATGCTACAAGAGCCCGCACACTCTACTTCCTGCCCACAAAAGAGTACAAAAATGAATTTTGAAAGGAAATAGTCCGTCTTCTTCTTAAATGAACACATGTCGTTGTAAATCTAAATAGCGAAGAACCAAATAGGTTGAACTCCTTGAATTCCAAGGCAAAGAATAAATCACAATCAATGAAAACTAATCTCAAAATTCAGTATTCTAGAGTGGAAGAAGAAACATATTTACATTTATAGCTAGACTTCCTCTTGTCATTGAACTAATTTAATATGGATTAAGAAAGTGAAATTTTAGACAATTTTACCGTTCATTAAAATGAGGAAACTAGCAATCCATAATATAATCTAACATAAAAGTTGAGTTGGTGGTCAATTTATTACCTCCAATTCAACTTCCGAATTCCTAATCTACCCCTTACAGTAACCCTCTAAACTTTTGATATTACCTTTTATACCCCTCATTTTTAATCTCAAATTACCTTAAATATTCTAAGATTATTGGCACCATTAATATTTTTTATGCTAAAAAGCTCCTCTCTTCCACTTAATGACTAGAAAAAACACCTCTCCTTCACTTAATGAGTTAACTCCCTTTGACCGAAGACATTTGTAACTATGACCTTTATTTCTAGATCTTCCTTACCATTCCAACCCTAACATATCTTCCTCTCCCTTATTTCCGCTTCTTTATCCCCAAACCTCTTCAACATTCCAGCCGTAATCCTAACCCACTCTCAAGCATCTCTCTTCTACTTTCTGACCACCCATTGCTTCCACTCCTTTGCTCCTCTTTTCATCCTACTGATCTTCTTCCCCTCTCTTTTATGCGCTGATTGAACCCTTGCCTTCTCTTCTATTGCTCTTCCGATCAACTCACCCCGATCTGATTTTCCCGCTACCTCTCATCGGGCCTTCCGATTCTAAGCTTCATGTACTTGTTTTATTCCCTCTCCTCCCCATTGTTTTTCTGTTAAGTCGATTCTTGTATGGTTTTAGGAGTTTAAAGCGATTTGCATCTCCTGTCTAGGCAATTAGGGATTTTCACACCTAATGGAGAGATCGAGCAATAGAGATTCCAAGGATTTTACCTTTGATTCCTCCTTCTCCAGTAATGGTAATTGTCTTCTTCCTTTCTTGTTTTTTTATCAGTTTTGTCTTTGTGATTTTTGGCTAAGGGTTACCGAACCCCTTTTATTCTTGCTACTTCTTTTCATCTCGAGTATCGTGTTTCTCAGTTTCTGCAAACTTGAGTTTAGTTGATGATTTTTGGGAAAGTGCATTTGTTTAAGCTATTCTAATTAAGTTTGGACGATTTTGATCGTATCAATGCTTCATCCTCATGTTGTTGCTATGATTTTGAGTATTGGTGACGTTAGTGCCATATCTAATGTACATTGGATTTATATACGTGATGTCATGCTTTTCTTTTTGGGGCAGATAATGCACGGTTTCATGCATCGCAATATTCTTTTTTCGGTTAGCATAAGTTGGAAGAAAATGAGTTAGGTGGAATTTAAGCGGAAGATGAAGTTGTCTCATATAATGGTCGGGATGGTGATGAACGTCACTTTAATGAGATGAGGTAAAATATCTTTATGTTTGATAATCCTCTCCTATCTTCATGCCTCTTTTGTTGGGAAGATAAGGCATCAATCTCCAATGAAGGAACATATTTTGGTATTAGAAGGAAAATCCTTCACTTTATACATTGATCAATAATGTAGTTTGAGTTTGCATATGGTCTATGTTTCATAACTCTTCTGCCCAATGATTCTATATTTTAGTTTGTTGGTGCCGGATCCCTGTTGGATGTGGATTATTTGAATAAAACATTTTCAAAGGCCATTTTCTAATATGACTCGATGTATCCTTGAATAGCTACAATGTCAATTGATTCTCCTTATTATTTTTTCATTCTCTAAAGTGTTGTACTGTGTTGATTTTATTAATGATCATAATGTTTCTTTAGTTTATTTCCAATATGCTCATAAATCATAATCCTTTCTGTATGATTTTCCTCTTCTCTATTATACCAATACTTTGATGTGTATTTTCTAGTTGATATGTCATAGTTCTTAATAATTAGCTTTGCATCTATATGAAGCATGAAAAAGCTGGATAAAATAGTTCGCTTATGCATGATGCAACTAATGATTATGTCACAAGGAATTAAGTGATTCAACTTAGTAGTGCCTCTAAGGGGTGACTTAAGTAAAATATTTTAAATTACAATCGTAAAATCTAAGTACACAGGAATGAAGACCTTTAATGTGGTTGATTTGTTTTCCTAGCTATTTATGTAGATTACAATTCCATCTGTAATCTGCTAACTTATGTAGAACAAAACCAACATTCAAATATAAAAAAATAACAAATCAATCATCTTTAAATTAAATATTAACTACGTGTTCAGCATGCATTTGTGGCAATTTTCTGATTCAGATAATATACGAATTTCACAGTTCATTTATCAAAATTAGTGATCTTTGATCCATATCAAGTACCTTTACTCTAAACTTGTCCTTGTGCATTGATTTTTGTTCTAGATTTTTGTTTTTATTATGAATTCGACACGAATAAAGGAAATGGAACTATGCAAGTAAGAGTATTATATGTATTAACA
The DNA here is from genome assembly GCF_046119375.1 of Phyllobates terribilis. Lineage (NCBI taxonomy): Eukaryota > Metazoa > Chordata > Amphibia > Anura > Dendrobatidae > Phyllobates > Phyllobates terribilis. The sequence goes on from NW_027367779.1 coordinate 21,122, forward strand.
AAGATGAACGTTCAATAAAACGTTTGGATCTGCTAAATATCATAAATGTCTGGATATACTTTTAATAAAATAATTATGAAACTTATAAATAAAAGTATTGAGTCCATTCTCTAATGATTGTTGTACATCCATGTTGTCATTAAAAGATGATGTATCTTTCTCAATGTTGTGTATCATCCTTTGGAAGCAAAGATTTCTATGCTTTGAATATTGTTATCTTGTGTTAGCTACTACCAAAATTGTGATTAACTGTCCATATTATTTTCCTAATTTCTATGTGCAACTAAATTAGATTGGATATTTTGAACATAAGCTTCACATTACGAATATTATAGATTGATGGTGATTATAACCCTGAGGTGTGTTAGTTTTGTTTATACTAAATTACAAATGAACTCTATTCACTAATTTGTCGCAAATCCTCTATCAGATGTTTATTGTCAATGCAGGACCTAGATTTAGGCTTCTTTGGAGCATTGTGAAGTCTTTCCTAGACCCGAAAACAACATCAAAGATCCATGTATATGTTGTTAATCGTTGAAGCAAAAGTCTGATATGTTTTCTTGTCATAATTTCCTTCAAATTCTGATCACTGATTTTTTTCTATGTTCATGCAAATTGTCCAGGTATTTGGAATCAAATTTCAGAGTAAGTTACTCGAGGTGATTGATGACAGGTAATTTGTATGTGATGTTATCGACTTATGTTCAATCTATAACAATGTTTTTCAATATCATTCTTTTATATCCTTAAACTTGCATAAAATTTGTTTCTTAATTTGGAAACTTCTTGCTCCTACAGTGAATAATCACAGTTTCTTGGAGGATCTTGTACATGTGGTAGAAGGATGTCTGAAATTAGATATGAGAATAAGAAGAGCATAATTCATTTAGTTTTCACTTAGTACATAAATTATATTAGCTTCATTTATGATTCATATAAAAAAAACCTTGTGCAAAGCACGGACGTCTATAGCCTAGTACTAGTAATATCACGGTACAACGAATTCTAAAATTCACAAATAACTAATCATAGTAATAACTATCATAATTCAAGTTCCACTTCATAATTCATTTTCATGTGAAAACTCTTCTCCTCCCTGCGGTAGTAATACAAAGCTTGTAGTTAAAACGACTACAATTAAGATCCTTCCAAAAAACTCCCATTCTCTATTCAATTCTTTTGTTATTCATTAAATTTCTCCTAACTATTTAATTCTTCCTTCTTCTAGAGAAAACTCTTCTCCTCCCTCGATAGTACTCTTCTCTTCACTCGGGTTGTACTCTTATCCTCCCTCGGGTAGTAATTACAGAGTTTATAGTTAAAAAGGCTACGATTAAGATCCTTCCAAAAAACTCTCATTCTATATTCAATTCATTCTTGAAGCATTAAATTTTCCTGAGTCAAGTTTCACTCCATTTTTCCTTCTTCGAGAGAAAACTCTTCACCTCCACCATATAGTAATTATAGAGTTTGTAGTTAAAACGGCTACGATTAAGATCCTTCCAAAAAACTCCCATTCTCTATTCAATTTCACTAGCAATGGTTAGGGTTAATAAATTAAAACCGTTAATTAATCGATTCCCTTGAACTGCTATAGAATTTGGATGAATAGAAGTTGTAGCAACTATCCTTTTTAATTACACCATTAAGTCCGTTTAGTTACTGTGGAATTTCCCAAATATAGATTTTAACGGTTGCTCTTTCTGGTTGCAATTAAATATGAGTTCTACTCATACAACTCATCCAACAATTCTCATTCTAAATCTCGTCTTCTCGGTCCCTGAGGATAATTTCTCGCTCTTTTCATTCCATTTGTTTCTTCTGTGACACTCAATATTTTATTTTAACAGTTTTTGTCGACATGCAATCAAGTGTTGTTTTCACAGGTGCAAGATTTATGGAGAACTTAAACCCAATGAGGTCGTGGCTAGTACTTCCAGGGTCATCTGCGACATTGCTCCTAAAACATGTAACCCTTTTAATTGAAATTCAAATTAATCTTGTTTTCGTTTCTTGAGATAGATCGATGTAAAATAATGATCTACTTTTGATTTTGGATGCGGGTTAGGCATATTGAGGGAGAAGATGTGAATGCACCGGGTGGAGAAAACCTTACATTTAAAGATTATTATCTTTCCACGACACGTGACATAGACTCGGGTTCACACATATCCACTGGCATCTACCACTCCGACAACGAATTTCCTTCAATTTGTGGCGGGCAAAGCCATCCTTGAACCATCTATCTCTGTCATAACCATATCAACATAGGAGAAAATTGAACCTCTCTATAGTGAAAGTTCCCAACCACAATATTTTCTTTTGGTCATGGAAGGTAGAAGGATGAAATGTCAAATGAAAATCCAGTGGACGGACAATAGTGCAAGAGAATGATGGTGGAGATAAAACAACATAGGTAGTTGGAAACTATTAATAAGATCATACTATACTGCCTTTGATCATTCACATTCTTAATTTCGATCGTAACTTTTGACATATAATTGAGAATTAGGTTATATTGTAAATTATATTAAAACACGAAAACTTTGCAATGAAATCTCACAATTCAGATAATGAGTATAAAGCATTAAATAGTGAACGCATTGAATGAATTTGTGAACGAAGAAGAAGTAATAGAAATTTTGAGTTATTTAAAAAATAATCATTGTGCCATTTTCATCTTTTTTTATTTTTAGTAGGTTTCAGAAATTTGTACTCACAATATACTACTCTATGTGCAATATAACTATTTAAAAGGAAATATATCATATTTAAGTAACCTTTAAGATCATGTCATAATTAATGTACTCGAGATTTAAAAAATAACGGTGGATTACCAAAAAAAATAAATAGTTAACAAATGATGTAAGGTCTTAAAAATATATTGTACCTATTATTTAGATAATCTTGGATAAAAACATAAACTAATACTTATTTTCATTTTTTTTATAAACCACTAGAATTTATACAACTACATACATGGATGGAGTAACCAAAAACATTATACAATGTTTTTCTAAAATACACTATATATATGCAAAGAAAACTAGGTGTATATTATACATCAAGTTATTGAAGGGGTTGGCCTATGTACATTGGATATAAGATATCAAACCAAGAACAAAAGCTTGTGCGTAACACGTGCATTGTCTTCTTAGTCATCATAATAATACTTATAAAGTTGAGTTTTTTGAAGCATTTATTGCTTCAAAACTCAAATTTATAATTCCATCTTAATCGATTAATATTATACATATTTAGTTGAATATTTACCAAATCCATCTTACCTTAGGGCTTGTTAGTTCAAGAGTTTATCCACTGCCACCAATACATTAATGGTTCTTCCATTACATAAACAATTTCTAATCGTTTTGTCCTTTTAATTAATTTTAGGATAAACAATATCTTATCCTCCACCTCCTTTAAATACTTATAAAGTTGAATTTTTTGAAGCATTTATTGCTTCAAAAATCAACTCTATAATTCTACCGTAATTGATTAATATTACAAATATTAGTTGATTATTTACCAAATCTATTCTTAGCGTTTGTTAGTTCAAGAGTTCAGCCAATGCCACCATTACATTGATGGTTCTCCGGTTACATAAACAATATCTAATTGTTTTCTCCTCTTAATTAATTTTAGGATAAACAATATCTTATCCTCCACCTCCTTTAAATACTTATAAAGTTGAATTTTTTGAAGCATTTATTGCTTCAAAAATCAACTCTATAATTCTACCGTAATTGATTAATATTACAAATATTAGTTGATTATTTACCAAATCTATTCTTAGCGTTTGTTAGTTCAAGAGTTCAGCTAATGCCACCATTACATTGATAGTTCTCCGGTTACATAAAAAATGCCTAATTGTTTTCTCCTCTAATTAATTTTAGGAGAAACAACATCTGATCCTCTTCCTCCTTGAAAAATTAACAGTTGCCTACCTGTATTTATATATATGCTGAAAAGCATACAAACTTTCGCAAGAATCCTTTTTGGTGAATAGTGTACGTTATTGGTTCTAGCGATGGAGAAGCACATTTTAACCGGGAAAAATCTCTTCCTTTTTTATATTAAAGTTTGTCCAAATACATCATGATATACAATGATCACATGTTCAAATGATGGATTACTAAAGGAATTGATGCAAACTTTACCAGTATGTCTACTTCTTTCACCACACTTCTGCATATATCACCAAGGGTGGCCAACTTCTCTCTTTATAATTAGTTTGAATATATATGATTAATGATTGATTTTCTCTGAGATGTGTTTCTATCCAATAAAAAATATTCATGACTCCATAACATATATTTATATTTCTTAGCTCAAAGTTTCTTATACACAAATATCTCTTCAAGGTTAATCTTGAAAAACTTCTTTTCAACCATTCTACTTTCGTACAACTAATGAAAGGAATGCATTTTCATATGTGGTGTTTTTTTACTTAATCAAATTAAATAATAGTTCTTTTATGCGGAAAGATTAAGACTTTGAAAGCAATGAATTCCAAAACGATCTTCTTTTTTTATTCTCTTAGACGTTTACAACTTCAAGGTGAACAAACACTTCTCAGTTCGTATCCTAAATTATCCTTGATATTTCCTAAACTCTAATCAACAAAGATAATCTCTTGCTTCAACAACCACTATCTAAATCGCTTAATCTAACCTATTTATATCAAATGCACAATCGTCGGGAACTAATCTACTAAAAGTTATTTAAGTTAATTAAATAATAATCTAAATCGTAACATAAAAGAAAAAATAACAAAGTAGCTCTAATAATCTAGATTGCGTATCTAGAAGATCTTTTGCAAATTCTATCTTTCCCTTTATAGGAACTGGGAAGGTCTTTCCTCTTATGGCCTTAGTAAAGCTCTCAGTTCCCTTAAGCGCATCTTTTCTCCGTGTTACTTCGAACCTTAGTTACTTGGTTCCTATGATTCGGGTTCTCGGTTCCTTAACTCTGGTGAAGTGCTTTAAGCGCATTGTTTCTCTTCTCGCTTGACTCCCTTCAGTTGCTTTAGCTTCCAAAATTAAAGCTCTTTAATTCCTTTGCTTTATTGACACAGTTTGCTCGAAGGCCTCTTAACATTCTGCAATAACTCATTCAAGGTAGACATAGTATATAAAGATATTTGTTATCGTTTCGGGAGTGAGCATGTTTCCAGTGGGATGAGGGCTTCGTTGCTGGAAGGTTCTAGAAGGAGGAGTTGTGATGGGTACTGTGTTGAAATGATAAGGTACCTCATTATCACTGTCTGAATCACAAGCTATGGGAACTGAGGAGGTAAATGGAAGGGTTTGGTGTGCTTTGTGATTTTGGGAGGTGATTATTAGCAGCTCTATGGTCTCTGCCTTCCTAGATGGACAATTTTTCTTTGGCAGAGCGGCATACCCATCGCCGGTTATAAGGCCAAGGACTTTAGCTATGAGATTCACATTGACATTCTTAGGCTCGTCTCTCACGGGATCTGTGCGACCGAGTAGCTCTGACATGGAGCGGGTGGCATAGGGATGGGGGCGCTGTAGAATTTCCTCACCTCATCCAGGTCGATTGTGAAGGGCTCTTCTTCCAACTTGCATCAGGTGTGTGCGCTCTAGCTTACCAATTGTTGCCGCGACATCAAATTCAGCTGGGTCGAGGGTCTTCCAGAATTCTTGCCCTATGATCAAGGACTCGATCGTCATGCTTGTATCCAAGTTTCTTGAGGTGGCGGCTACTAGATATCCTGATTACCTTTCACCGGAATCACCGCTTTAGACGCCAGGCTTTGTGCCTTTTCACTGTGGTGGATGAGGGAGTGATGGAGAGAGGTCGTTTGAGGGAGGGGCGGCTTGATGGAGAGTTGGGAGCTATGAGGGTGAGTTTTAGTAACGTTTACTCGTCGTGAACGGTGAGAGTCTGCTTGCCCTCATTACTTTTGGAGCGAGATGGCTTTGGATTGGTGGAGGAGACGGAGTGGATCTATTCGGTGATTGCGTCTTTGTCTTCCTCCATTGGAATGGGAGAGGAGGAGTGTTTGGAGGAGGTGTGCTCTGGGATTTTGGGAGGTGATTGTTTGGCCGGAGGAGGTGGGGAAGGGAGCTTCTCCAAGGTTCGGTGTCCTGGAGATGGGATCTGGGCTGTACGAGTCTCTCTGGGGGTATCTCCCACCACCACAATGATGGCGTGTGGGATTTGTTGTATGGTGGTTGGAGGCTTGCGTTGAGGAGATCGGGGGTAGGGACTGAGGAAGGCCTGATACTTGAGGAATTGCTTCAGATTTTTTGAGAAAAATTTTCATTTTGTTGGCCATTAGTGTGTTTCAAGTATCTTGAGTAAGAGAAGATTAGAGATGAGAGAGAGATTGATTTTCTGAGAGAGACTAGGGTGAAGGGAGTACGAATCTGGACGTGCATTAATTTATCTGTATTATGCAACGGTCCAATGATAACGATTCAGTTCCGATTTTATTGCAGCGTCTTGAAACTCGGAAATAGCAGGTAGCCGTTGGGAACTAGGCCGTAATGAGTGCCTAGGGAATAGGATGTCGTTTTATACCTCGGTCCCTATATATCTGTCGATCCCCAGTTTCAGTTCCCATCAATTCTGCGGTTGTCGTTTATTCAGAGATCTCGGTCCACATCATCTTAGGAGCTGTGTCTCAGTTCCCATTCTTAGCTAGGTATTTTTACTAGCTTAAGCACGTACATAATTGTAAACACACAAAGTTAATTCATAGCTCTGTAAATAAACTTGTGCTAAGCATAATTAGGAAGGCTCTTGGTCATCTAAGTGTATATTCGTAGTTGTGGACTAATGGTCATATGGAACGGAACACAAAGATCAAGCTAAGGGACTAGCTTATAACCATGAATCATATCCAAGGGATTTTTTACATGGTTAAGAATCAATCATCGTGTTTATTTATCAAGGCTTGAAAGAGAGAGCATGCAAGGGTGTCAATTTTAGCAAGAAATAGTACATTCGTAGAAGAGGCTAACAAGTGTCAATCAATAAGCATCACACAGAGCATGCGTGAGACGGATACCCCCTAAGAGAACATGTTAGGTTCGCGCACGTATTACTCCTAAATTCCCAAGTTTAATAGAAGCATGAATTTATGAGTCAAGATAGAGGGAACGTAAAGGGAGGGAGATCCTTAATTGAAGGGGATCAATCAAAAGAGGAGGATTAGGTTGACAAATGGTTCCTTGTTCACGGCATTGGTGAGAATGTAAGCTATTTGATCCTCATTTCTACAGTGAGTAAGCCCTATGTTTTTCTTCTCCACATGATCTTGAAGGAAGTGATGACAAACGTCAATGTGCTTTGTTCGAGACTGGTGCACAAGGTTCTTGAGATATTGATAGCATTTGTGTTTTCACATCTTATCTCGAGAGATCCCATGGAAATACCAAAGTCCTTGAGTTGTTTCTTGAGCCATAGGAGTTGTGCACAACATGATGCAACTGCTATGTATTCTGCCTCGGTGATAGAGAGAGCTATGGAGTTTTGCTTTCTAGATCCACAAGATACAAGGAAAGGGCCTTGAGATTGAGCCATAAGCCATACCTGAAGTGCTCTTTCTATTAAATAAATATCATGCATAGTCAGCATCTGTATATCCAACAAGAGTAAAGTTACATTGCTTTGGGTACCACAAACTTTAGTTATCAGTCCCTTTTAAGTAAAGAAAGATGCGCTTGAAGATAGCGACATGCGATTGTCTTGGATCAGATTGAAACCATGAACAAGGGCTTACTGCAAAGACAATGTCCGGTCTATAGGAAGTTAAGTATATCAAAGATCCAACCATACCTCGATAAAGGGTCTCATTAGCCTTGGGTCCATTAAGGTCTGCATCAAGCTTAGTTCCAGTGGACAAAAGAGTTTGAAGGGGCTTACTATTCCCCATGCCAAACTTCTTGATTATCTCCCTTAAGTACTTTTCTTGATGGATTTGTATACCTTCTCTCTTTTGCACCACTTGAAGGCCGAGAAAGTTGTTCAGTTCCCCAATCGTGTTCATGTTGAACTTGCTAGTCATCACATTCTTGAATTTATCTACAAGCAACAAGTTAGTGGAACCAAATATAATATCATCTACGTATACCTGAACCACAAGAATGCCCCTTTGTGCTCTTGAATAAAGAGCATCTTATCGATTGTCCACCCTTTTTTAGTTGTTTGCAAGGAGGTACTCGGAGAGACAATCATACCATGCCCTTGGTACTTGTTTCAATCCATATAGTGCCTTGTCTAGGAAATACACGTGCTCTGAGTGCTTTGGGTCTTCAAATCCTGGGGGTTGCTTGACATAGACTTCCTCATTATGGTTACCATTGGGAAAGGCTGCCTTCACATCCATTTAAAATAGCTTGAAACCCTTATGAGAGGCGAAGGCTATCAATACACTGGCCTTGAGGCAAGCGACTGGAGAATAGGTCTCATCATAGTCGACCCCCTCTTGCTGGTTGTACCCTCGAACAACAAGACTATCTTTATTCCTTAACACAACACTCGAGTCATCGAGCTTCTTTCTAAGGACCCAGCAAGTTCCAATGATTGTACAATTAGAGGGCTTGGGAACTCGATGCCAGACTTTATTCCTCTCAAACTAATGAAGCTCTTCTTGCATAGCGTCCACCTATTATGGATCAAGGATGGCTTCTTTGATGTTCTTAGGCGTAGTGAGTGAGACAAAGGAGTTGAAGGCACATAGATTATTCTCATTAGTCGATTCTCCAAGTGCTTCAGTGATTGCTTCTAGAGGGGCTTCTATAGAGACTCTTGATCGAGTATGCACTCCAGAGTGTAAGGGAGTGAGCATTTTTTCAAGGGGATGAGTACTTCGTTGCTGGAAGCTTCTAGAAGGAGGAGTTGTGATGGATACTGTGTCGAAATGAGAAGGTACCTCACTGTCATGTGACATCGAATCGGGTTCAAACTTATCCACTTCAATCTACCACTCCAACTACGAATTTCCTTCAATTTGTGGCAGGCGAATCCATCCTTGAACCATCAAACTCTGTCATAAACATATCAACATAGGAGACAATTGAACCTCTCTATAGTGGAAAAATGATACTTGGCCTTGAAAACCCCTGAAATTGAATGGTCCCAACCACAAGGTTTTCTTTTGGTCGTGGAAGGTAGAAGGATGAAATGTCAAATGAAAATCCAGTGGACGGACAATAGTGCAAGAGAATGAGATGGAGGAATGGTGTGGATAAAACAATAACATCTATCTCAAAATTCCATTTCCATTAATATACTGTAATTGTGTAAAATATCAGAGAATATATTGAAGGAGCACAAATTCGATCTCCATAGCTGGTAAATCGAAGAACTCAAAGTACACACAAAAAACGAAAGTAAGACAAGACAATTTTGCTTTGTGACGTAATAGTTAGGGAATGAAGTATAAAAGAAACTAATTAATGAAAAAGAGAGATGACAAACCGATTATAAGAAATTTGAGTTGGTAAGTGGCTAATATCTTTCCTAAATTGTTTATACTTATCTTAATAAACAACATAGGTAGTTGGAACCTCAAAATATTAATAAGATCATACTATACTTACTTTGATCATTCACGTTTTTTATTTTTATTGTAACTTTTGACATACAATTGAGAATGAGGTTATATTGTAAATTATATTAAAATACGAAAACTTTGCAGTCAAATCTCGTAATTCAGATAATGAGTATAAAGCATTAAACTGTGAACTCATTGAATGAATTTGTGAACCACTAAGAAGGAGAACTAATAGAAATTTTGAGTTATAAAAAATTATAATTGTTCCATTTTCATAATTTTTTATTTTTAGTAGTTTTACACGTCTATACTCACAATATACTACTCTATGTGCAATATAACTATTCGAAAGGAAATATATCTTATTTAAGTAAGCTTTAATATCATGTCACAATGAATGTACTTGAGATTTAAAAAATAACGGTGAATAACAAATAAAAAATATAAAGCTAAAATCTTGCTATAACTCAGTCAAGGTAGACAGAGTATATAAAGATGTTTGTTATCACTAAAACTGAGAACTCATAGGTTATACAATCTAATAGCTAGTCCTATAACCTAACAATTTCATCCTTTTTAATTTTGATAAACATAGAATCCTGGCATAGATATGTAAGAGTAGCCAAAGGAACTGAGAAATAAATAATCATTGATTCCCCCCTTAACCTGTGAACAAGTAGCACTTATCGCCATTTCGAGATTACCACAACGGTTAGTTCCCCCTTAATTAAACTACTATTCCTAGATTATTCCCCCTTTTGGCATCATTCAAAAGGACTTGCTTAACATTAAACAAGGAAAAATAAGTCTAGCACGTGCGTGCCCTCAAGAGGAATTATAAGTGATGCATATGAAAACAAGAAGCCGCTTCTAGTAAGCACTATAGCAAGCAAGTAATTAAACACCAAAGCAGACTTATTACATTAATTTTCATTAATTAGGAGCACAAAATAAAAAAAAGAGGGTAGGGCTTTTAGGGTTCCTAGGATTTTCTAAGTGCTGAGAACATGCCCTGATTCAAGTCCATCTATTCCTCCTCAAAATCATCTATATAATCGTCCTTCAGAGGGCCGACAATGAGGGCCTTGACGTGATAGGGGTGAAAATCAAGCATCTTTTTGAGGCCTACCATGTGCATGTTCAGCTGGAGCACTGCTTCTAAATTGCGAAGTGGGATAGCAGAAGGGTTAAGGTTTTCTGGTAAAAGCGGATGCTCAACCTTTGTAGCTGCTTGGTTGGCCTTCTAGGGAGGGGCTTCCATACTTGCCTTCTTCACCAATCACCTCAGCCCGTTCACAATGATGATGCTCTCAAGGGTTGTCTCCTTTACAGGCCTGCAGATGCGGAGCTCTATCATTAGATTCTTCACAACGTGCGGGTATGGCAACGCGTTATTCTTGTGCATCTTGACAGTCAGCATGTAGGTCAGCATTAACCTAGGAGTGTCGATAGTACTCCCCTCTATCGCATCTTATAGCAAGCATGCATTAGTGATGGTTACAATGTCGCGCTACTCCCGGTGAGGGATGATGTCGCGCAACATGATGAAATGGAGGAGCTTTTTCCCAAACGAGAACATGTGCGTCTTGATCTCCTTAGGCCTTCGCTTCCCTATTAGCAGCTCTATGGTATCTGCCTTCCTATATGGACAATTTTTCTTTGGCAGAGCGTCGTACCCAACTGGTTGGAAGGCCGAAGATTTTATCTATGAGCTTCACAATCACTGTCTTGGGCTCATCTCCCACAGGATCTGTGCGACCGAGTAGCTCTGACCTGGAACGAGTGGCATAGGGATGGGGTTGCCACCTCGTCCAGGTCGATGCGAAGGGCTCTTCTTCCAACTCGCACCAGCGTGTGTGCTCCACATAGCCACTGTCTCCATGACATTAAATTTAGCGTGGTCGAGGGTCTTATAGAATTCTTGCCCTATGATCAGGGGCTCGATCATCATCCTTGTATCCAAGTTTCCGCGCGGTGGTGGCTACTGGATATCCTGAGTACCTTCCACCAGAATCAGTGCTTTAGACGCCCGGCCTTTGGCCTTTTTCACTATGGTGGATGAGGGATTGATGGAAAGAGGCCATTTAAGGAGGGGCGGCTTAATGAAGAGTTAAGAGATGTGAGGGAGAGTTCTAGTAACATTCTCTCGTCGTGAACGGACAGAGTCTGTGCGCTCACTAGTTTTGGTGCGAGAGGGATTTGGAGTGGTGGAGGAGACGGAGTGGATCTATTCGATGATTGCGTCTTTGTTTTTCTCCATTGGATTGGGAGAAGAGGATTGTGTGGAGGAGGTGTGCTCTGGGGTTTTGGGAGGTGATTTTTTGGCCGGAGGAGGCGGGGAAGGGAGCTTCTCAGGGGTTTGGTGTCCCGGAGATGGGATCTGGGCTGTAAGTCTCTTTGGGGGTATCTCCCACCGCTGAAGGGATGATGGGTGGGATTTGTTCTGTGGTGGTTGGAGTCGGTGTTTGTGTTGAGGAGATCGTGGCTAGGGACTGGAGGAAGGCCTGGTACTTAAGGAGTTTCTCCAATTGTTCGGGAGAGATGTTCATTTTGTTGGCCATTTGTGTGATTGAAGTAGCTTGAGTGAGAGAAGATTAGAGACGGGAGAAAGATTGATTTTCTGAGAGACACTAGGGTGAAGGGAGTATGAATCTGGATGGGCATGAATTTATCTGGATTGTGCAACGGTCCAATGATAACGGTTCAGTTCCGATTTGATTGCAGAGTCTTGAAACTCGGAAATAGCAGGTAGCCGTTGGGAACTATGCCGTACTGAGTGCCTAGGGAGTAGGCGGCCGTTTTATCCCTCGGTCCCTATATCTCTTTCGATCACCAAGTTCAGTTCCCATCAATTCTTCGGCTGTCATTTACTCAAAAATCCCAACCCCATTATCTGAGGAGTTGTGTCTCAGTTCCCATTCTCAGCAGGGTATTTTTTACTAGCTTAAGCACGTACATAATTGTAAACACACAAAGGTACTTCATAGCTCTTTAAATAAACATGTGCTAAGCATAATTAGGAAGGCTCTTTGTCATCTAAGTGTATATTCACAGGTGTGGACTAATGGTCATATGGAACGGAACACAAAGATCAAACTGACTAGCTTATAAACACAAATCTGGGGGGATTTTTTGATAAGGTTAAGAATCAATCATCATGTTTTTATATCAAGGCTTGAAAGAAAGAGCATGCTAGGGTGTAAATTTCAGCAAGCAATAGTACATTCCCAGAAGAGGCTAACAAGTGTCTATCAATAAGCATCACACATAGCATGCGAGAGACGAATACTCCTAAGAGTACATATTAGGTTCACACATGTATTAGTCCTAAGTTCCCAAGTATAAAAGAAGCAGGAACTTATGAGTCAAGATAAAGGGAAATTACAAGGAGGGAGATCCTTAATTGAAGGGGATCAATCCCAAGAGAAGCCTTAGGTTGATAAATGGTTCCTTGTTTAGGGCCTTGGTGAAAATGTCAGCTATTTGATCCTCAGTTCTACAGTGAGTAAGCTCTATGTTTTTCGTCTCCACATGATCTCGAAGGAAGTGATGACGAATGTCAATGTGTTTTGTTCGAGAGTGGTGCACCAGGTTCTTTGAGATATTTGTAGCACTTGTGTTGTCACATCTCATCTCGAGAGAGCCCATGGAAATACCAAAGTCCTTGAGTTGTTGCTTGAGCCATAGGAGTTGAACACAACATGATTCAGCCGCTATGTATTCTTCCTCGGTGGTAGAGAGAGTTATGGAGTATTGTTTTCTAGATCCCCAAGATACAAGGCAAGGGCCAAGAAATTGACCCATACCTGAAGTACTCTTTCTATCAACTAAATACCATGCATAGTCACCATCTGTATATCAACTAAGAGTAAAGTCACAGTGCTTTGGGTGCCACAGACATAAGTTATCAATCCATTTTAAGTAACAAATGATGCGCTTGATGATAGTGACACGCTACTCTCTTCGATCAGATTGAAACCATGCACAAAGGCTTACTGCAAAGACAATGTCAGGTCTAGAGGAAGTTAAGTACATCAATGAGCCACCCATATCTCGATAAAGGGTTTCATTACCCTTGGGTCCATTAACATCTGCATCAAGCTTAGTTCCAGTGGACAAAGGAGTGTGAATGGGCTTACTATTCTCCATGCCAAACTTCTTTGTTATCTCCCTTAAGTACTTCTGTTGATGGATTTGTATACCTTCTTCCGTTTGCACCACTTGAAGGACGAGAAAGTAGTTCAGTTCCCCAATAATGCTCATGTTGAACTTTTTACTCATCACATTGTTGAATTTATCTACAAGACACATTTTAGTGGAACCAAATATAATATCATCTACGTATACCTGAACCACGAGTATGTCACCCTTGTGCTCTTGAATGAAGAGCGTCTTGTTGATTGTCCCCCCTTTTGTAGTTGTTTGCAAGGAGGTACTCGGAGAGACAATCATACCATGTCCTTGGTGCTTGCTTGAATCCATATAGTGCCTTGTCTAGGAAACACACTTGCTCCGGGTGCTTTGGGTCTTCAAATCCTGAGGGTTGCTTGACATGGACTTCCTTATTAAGATTTCCATTGAGAAAGGTTGTCTTCACATCCATTTGAAATATCTTGAAACCCTTATGAGAGGTGAAAGCTAGGAATACACTAATAGCCCACATTTTGTGGTTTTATACAACTAGACTAAGTGTATGATACAGAATGTTACACTTCCTCTTATACCGAATGTACAAGTAGCTAGAAAGCTAGTATACAAGGATCGAATTCATCGAGTAGATATATATAAATGAATCGCTATTGCATAAGATAGAGTAGCTTAAATCGACTATCTCTTGTGAAAGATTAGCTCGATTGACTAGCTCAAGTGTTTTATAAATGTGGAAGCTGAAAACACGTTAAAGCGAGTCTAATCCCCTTTCTAAACACATCAAGCTATAAAAGCGAGTATGTTATATATGCAGAATTAATGGATTTGCCACAATACGAACTTAGAATTGTAAGATAATAGGTTCATCTAAAATGCATAGATATTTTGGTAAGGTGAGAAACCCTTGGCTTAACTCAAGCCCGGGATGAAACTCACCACTATATTGATTATATCAAACAAAGAATTACAATCACTTGCTAACTCAATACAATCACTCGTTCAACTCTATACAAGTTATCCTCCTCTCTTTTTTCTCAAGGTGTATTAACACACTCACTCCTTCCTGAGATCATTATCTTCTCACCCTAAACACTCAACCGTACTCACTCTCCTAGCTTTCAGATCCTTTTGTGTTTTCCCTGGGTTGCTTCTCCTAAGCGAGCTAGATTTTTCTCCATTATAAGGTTCTCAAGTTCATGCACTAACAATTCACCTATTACACCTATTTATGGAATTCCTAACTTATTCTCCAAAAAAGAAAAACCTATACAATAGTACAATAAAGATTAACACGTTGGCAATCCCTGTGACCGCTCCACCAAGTAGCTTCAACAGATTCAACCACGCATGTTTCTTCTTTTCTTGAGCAACAATCTTGTAACAAACTTTGTCAACCCTGGCGATCCTCTTCATACCACACTTGCAATTCCTATTTATCCAGCTTGACTATCCACGCTCCTCACTATTCATAGGAAGAAACCCATTAATCCTATCCTTAGCTTCACATCTTTCCCTCACTTGGCCCGAATACTCTACACGCTGGTACATGATTTTCATCTGGGACATACTTCACTTTACTTGGATACACTCGTATATACTCAGATATTGAAGCAAAGGATTCACTAGCTCGCAGCGACTCTCTTCGCTCTACACCAGACCTTCGCCTTCAACATACTTAACTTGGAAATTAATTATTTTCTTCTAACTTGTTCATAATTGCCTTTGCTAGACTCGCTTTTCCCGCAACGCACAAAGCTAGTCTCTAGCTTGCTTGCTTGCATCAAAGCTATTCTTCTAGATACTAAAGATATTCCTGGAAAGCTCATCACACACAAAAGACATGAAATGTTGTTTTTATCATCATCAAGACAAGCGGATCATTTAAGCTACTCATGCTAAATCTAACAACTTCCCCCTTTTTGATGATGACAAACACTTAAATAATGTAAGCACATATAATTCAAAACTTACTCAGTTAAGCTTAAGATATGAAATGAAGCTTAAACTAATACTTGACAGATTTACCAAATCTACTCAAAATCTTGCTAAAGGCACTAAGCAAGTATACCTTTATTTTCCCTTAGACCAAGCTGGTCTAAATTCTTCCCAATTAGTCGAATAGATTTACCTGTTTTTCTTCCCCCTTTTGACATCATAAAATATGCAAGATAATTCATGCAAAGGGAACTAATAGTGGGAAAGGGAAACAAGCTAACTTATTAATCAAACAAATCAAGACATTCAACACAAAATAGCAAGGTGTAAGCAGATAAGAAAGCACATGTTTATAGAAGCAAAAACATACTGTTTTATCGTTAAAAATAAGTTTACACCTTTATAGCTCGGGGCGGGGGGGGGGGGGGGGGTCGTAAGATTACTAGTTAAGCAACGACAAGCAAAACCAAACAAAGAGAAGCAAGATAGACACATGCAATTAGCACCCTAAGCACCGCACTGCCTGGTAAGAGAGACTAATTTCTAGGTAATGGCGCTTTGCTCTTCTTGACGTCCCGTCATTAATTGCAGCTGTGTTTGGATCTCAACAAGTCGCTTCTCAATGGTAGAGGTCTGATTCTGGATAGCAGAGACAATAGAGGAAGACTCGCTGGAAGCGGGTGTAGCTAACTCTCTAGATTGGGTTCGGGAAGAGATGGCTGCCGGCGTGAGTGTCTTCGATGGATTGGCTACAAGATCAGTTACCTTTTCAATGGTCAGAATGTCGTTAAAGCGGGTCTCAAATACTAGCTTCTACAGACCTTCATTCTTTAACTTCCCGGCGATGATGTGCAAAAAAGGTAGCGGACTGCCAATGTGCTCTTGAATGTACCATGTGCGAGAACATGAGATGGCAGTATTGATGAGCTCGCCTCTAAGACAATGATCCATGATAAAGCAATAAGATATGGTCACTTGATCCAGGCTGGTGTTGCGAGGAGTGATATTCATCACTATGAAATAGTGCAAGAGTTGCTTGGACTTCGAGAGATGCTCAATCTTCACTGTCGCTGGCATGTTTTTCCTAAAAACGATATCCTTAATCGCTGTTGAGCCTCTCAGATAGTTCTTCTTGTACAAGCACTTAAAACCAACCAATGACCCATCAAGTCCTCGGTCTTGACTAGTTGCCTTCGCCAAGTCTTTAACCTTAAATCTCTCCTCAGCATTGTTGAGACACATGAAAGTAATAGTAGTGGTTTCTCCATAAGAAGAAGAGGAACTATTAATGCGACAACAGAACTGCCTTACCAGGTCGAGATCCTCTTTGCTCACCTTACTTTTGAGCTTGTCCCAATTTTGCAGGTTTAACATCTGGCAAAATCGATCTGAACCAGAAGCATCCTCTATAGAGTGCAATATCTTTGGCGGTACTATCAAAGAGGTGAGTATCTCCCTCTTAGTGATGCCAAGAGGGAGTGGAGGGAATTCTGGTTGCTCTACCTTGGGCTCTTTCTTAGCCTTCTTTTTTGATTTCTGCTTTACTTCCTTCTTAACCTGCTTCGGGGGAGTGGATTCATCACTCGCCTTTTCATATAGCAACTCTTCTTTATCAATCTTGACTTGGTTCCTCTTGCCAACAACTTTAGACGTGCTTTTTGAAACTTTCAATATCTTGTTCTGCTCTGGAGCGAAAGCTTCGTCATCCTCATATAGGAACGAAGAGGCTAGAGAAATTGAAGGCTTAGAATAAGAGGTGATAAGAAGATGTTCAACTTTACTTGTCGGAGTTGTAAAGAGTTGTGGTTCGACATTCTCCAGGTCTATCAACACCTTTGCAACATAAGCTATTGGATATGCAATGTGAACGATTTCCTTGCTTGTCGCAGCGGTGCGACTTTCTCCGAGCTCTGGATTCTCAGTGATCTGAGCAGCTTTCCTCTCTAGAGATAGAGATGGAGGCAGTGAAGGAGAAGGGGACTCTACATTCATTGGCGTCACTGAAGACTCTATAGATGCCTGAGCAGCTAAATGACGACGATGCACTATCGTTTCAATGTATTCCTTTCTAACCCGTTGTAGCTCTTCAAAGAGAAGGGGACTCTACATTCATTGGCCATTTTTGGTTATGAGGAGCTGAGGGTTTGTGAATGGTTTCTTGGGCCTTTTGAGGAGCAAATAACGTGAGAGCAGGTATATCGAGAGAGAACGAGAGAGAATTTGGTGGTAGTATGTGAAAGCAAAGAGGGAAGAAATATAACGAATGTGGTAAAAGTGATTTTGAGGGAATGCTAGTGTTTACATAGAATCACTTCCTTCTTCTATACAATTCAATCACCAAATCAATCAGAAAGATCTCACAAGGGCTACTTTAAACGGCTAGATTGCAACAACTCAATTTAAACGGCTAGAATCATTAGAGCGTGTCAACGACTACATGCAGACTTGTTTTTTCGGAATCACATCTCTGAGCGACAAGTGTCTCTGCAATATACTCGTTGGAACAACCACATAAGATGCGTTGACAGCTACTATTATGTGATGTGAAGTCTAAGTGTGGATTTTCCGGGTCCATTTAGACTCGATCACTAAGGCACGTAGCCTTACTGAATCTATGTATACTAGATCAATGGGCTACATGTCTAGACTTCACTTTTCAGAGCTGAAAAGATTGCCTTCCTCATTAAACAAACTTATTCATTAAGCAAACCCAAAAACGACTCAGACTTCCTTGGAGCGACTCTTACACAAGCGCTTGATCATGCTTAGGAGTGTAAATCAAGTGTATATATGCACCCAATGTATCATTTAAGTATGTAATTGATTAACACGAAATGCACATTTCAGAAATGGGACATAACATGCTCACACTCAGCATTTAATGTAGATATAGCGTATGTGCATAAGAGGGAATACTAGATTATACAAAAAAATGAGCACTTCCTTTGTGGAGTTAATCAAGGGGGTAAGGAAGCGTTACATTACTGTTAGGATAGGGACATTGTAGGAATGGATCATATCTTAGTCATGTAATAAGACACGAAGACGATCACTATTCTGTATTTGTGGCATATAAGAAGAGAATGTAGTTTGCTAAGACAATAATCAATAGCTTTCATACAATATACTACCTTAGATAGACTAGCGTGTGTGAAGATAAGCTTGAAAATCAAGCAAGCAAGCAACACAATACAACTAAAGTTCCCCAAGTAGAATTAAAAAGCATAATTCATAGTCATAGTGTAGGGGCAAACTTACAGTGCATCTCTTGTTTCTTCTAATATGTTAAGAAAGAGAAACCGCAAAAGCTAAAGGATCATAAAGATATCCATATAAAACGCCTTTAGAGAGATGAATTGCATATTTCTAGAAGTATTAGTTATAGTTTAGCTAGTTGAATAAAAGTCACTTGAAGACTTCAAAGACTCGCTTGAACTATCTGAGTCTTGCTTTGACAGAATGAATGTAGCCCAAACACTGAGTGAGACTTTACTTGACAGAACCTAATACAACACCACATGAAATTCACCTCCTGTGTGATAAGAATGAAAGAGATATTTATTAGTTTTTGAACACACTTGATTTTGTCAATTTAGTACTAAAGGAGATAGAAAAACCTCTCTTGCTTGTATAGACGAGAGTAGCTTTAGATATATTATTCTGCTTTCTACTCTGCATCCTTTCCTGCAATGAAAAATCAAGAAATTTTTTCCCAACAAAGTGTTGACTTTGTAGGAACATTAGAGCTATCGATTCAAGAACTGGAAGGTAGGACTTTCATCTTCATGGTTCTAGGAACTCGCTCAAAATAGTCATCATCACAAAGATATGGCAATGGACGAGATTTACCTTTGTGAGGTAACACTCATTGTGCTCTCTCTTGTCCGTATTTAGCTTCTAAGGGCTTCGTACGTACAAGCTGAGTCTTAGATAACTCGCTCTAAACAAGCTTGTCTTTCTCAAGACTCGCTTGAAAGAGCTTATCCTCAAATATAGTCATAATAGACTATAAGGAATCAGAAACGCTCAAATCAAGCTTGTCTTCAGAAATATTCCCTTGATCAAGTACACCCATCGACAGAGAGAGAGAGAGAGAGGGAGTAGGAGAGATATTAAGTAGAGGTTCTAGTTCAAGAATATTTACCTCAACTTCTTACCTAAGAGTTGTTTGATCAACGACTATGAAGGAATTCTATGGTTATTCACCAACATCAACCTCATCATCTGAATCACCCCATAGCGTGACAAAAGCCTTCATAGGGGTTGTTTTAGATCCGCTTTGTTCCACCTTTGGATCCATCTTTTCACTTGGACAATCCTTGGCAAGATGTCCTCTTCCTGAGCACTTATATCATGTGATGCTCTTGAGGTTGAATAGCTTGTACACCTTTGGATCCTTGTCTTGGTTTTTATACCAAACTTCTTCTTGAAAAACATCTTGACTAGTTTAGTCATCATCGCTACTTCCTGGACTTCTTCATTTTCGGATTCATCATTGTCCTCGACCTTATGAAGTACACGAGTGAACTTGAGAGCGACTCATTGGGTTTCCATCGATACTGGCGACTCCTTTTGATCCTCAGTTTCCTGTGTTTTTAATTTTCTAGGAAGCACAGATAGAAGCAAACCTTTTGTTTACTTTGTTATTAGCATTATACGTTTAGTTGTGTTAAATTTGGAGTTTACACCATAGATGAAAGCGAGAGAGAGAGTTCCCAGGGTTCTACCTTTAGTCCTGGGAAGGACATATTATCACATAGAACCCGGAGTCTTGAGTGATAATCTGAGACAGACTTTCTTTCTCCCATCTTAAACGAATGGAAGTCCCTTTGGAGCTCGAATCGACGGTTGTTCTTCATATCCTTGTGCGCATCTATGATAGCGTTCACATGAGCTTCGTCGTGGGTAGAGACATGACTTTGTCTATATCCTTAAGAGAGAGAGCATTGAGGATGAGTTTCTTCGCCTTGGCATTCTTCTCTAGCATAGCATACTCAGTTGGTCCCCATTTGTGAGTGTCTATTTCTTTAGCCATTTTGTCTTCACCTTTTCCAATGATTCTCAAACATTGATAGTCATTTTGTTGGATATAGTTCTTAATCATTGTGAGACACCATTCTAGTTCACCCTCAACTAAGATATGAGGCTTATCCAACAAGATTCCTAGATTAAAAGAGTATTTTTCGTTTCCCGTGATTCAGACTAGAGAGTAGGAATCAAATCAATGCAATATGAGCAACCTGAGCTCTTATAGAAATTGTGGGTTTATACAACTAGCTTAAGTGTATGATAAATAATTTTACACTTACTATTATACCCAATGTACAAGTAGCTAGAAAGCTAGTATAGAAGGCTCGAATTCAGCGAGTAGATATGTATAAAATGAATTGCTGCTGAATAAGATAGAGTAGCTTAAATCGACTAGCTCTTATGAAAGAGTAGTTTGATTGAGTAGCTTAAGTGTATTATAAATGCGGAAGTTGAAAACACTTTAAAGCGAGTCTAATCCCTTTTGTAAACACATCAAGCTATAAAAACGAGTATGTTATATATGTTGAATTTGCCACAATACGAACCTAGAATTGTAAGATAGTAAGTTCAGCTTAAATGAAAAGATATTTTGGTAAGGTGAGAACCCTTAGCTTAACTCAAGCCTGGGATGAAACTCACCACTATTTTGGTTATATTAAACAAAGAATTACAATCACTTACAACTGTCCACTCAATTCAATCACTCGTTCATCTCTATACAAGTTATCCTCCTCTCGTTGCTCTCTGGTGTATTGACGCACTCACTCCATCCTGAGATCACTAGCTTCTCACCCTAAACACTCAACCGTACTCATTCTCCTAGTGTTTGGATCCTTTTGTGTTTCTCTCTGGGTTGCTTCTCCTAAGCGAGATAGACTTTTTCTCCACTATGAGGTTCTCATGTTCGTGCACTAACAATTCACCTATTGCACCTATTTATAGAATTCCTAACTTATTCTCCAAGAAAGAAAAACCTATACAATAGTATAACAAAGATTGACACGTTCGCAATCCGTGACCACTCCACTAAGTAGCTTCAATAGATTCAACCTCACGCATTTCTTTTTTTCTTGTGCAACAATCTTGTAACAAACTTTGTCCATGCTGGCGATCCTATTCACACCACTCTTGCGCTTTGTATTCGTCCAGCTTGGTGATCCACACTCCTCACTCTCCATAGGCAGAAACCTGTTCATATATATGCATTCAACTCCATTGCATCAAGTCAAAAAATTAGATTAAATTTTTTTCATGTTCATGGTTTGAATTAAAGGCTATTATGTTTGTGTTATGCACAATTGATGATCTCTTTTTGGCTATTTTTAATTCTTAAACAAAGCACAATGGTGTTGGTGTGACCCCAATATTTGTGTATAAACTTTCGGACATGTAAACAAAATTTTATTCTTACCATGAAAATGAAATAAATTGGGATTATGCAGGAAACAAATTTGCAAAGGTTGTACTTTGACATTTGACTTTCACATTTTATTGTTAGCTATATAGTTAAAATTTGATGAATTTTTAGATGCTTGCTACAAGAATTAATATTTTGTTCTTAATGAATCTTCTAACCTACTGGATTGATTCATTAAAGTTGTTACTAAAATATCAGGAACACACCCATCAAATAGATGAATAATGCGATGTGTTCATCTAGGATGATGGACACTGGTGCTACCAAACCGAAAAATCCAATTGGTGCAAATTATCGAATCAAACTTAACACATAGAGAAATACAATAATTAGAACATTTCATGACTTTCTTCAAATAAAAGAATTGTTGAACTTTGACTTTAAAAGAACGTTTATATAATCTCACAATAAATTAGAGATATTAAGAAATATACATTATTTTTTCATATGTTCATATATATAACTTTTACATAATAAATGTTTTTCTAATGTTATATTTAAAACATTTCTTTTCTCAATGATAGCGACTCTATTATTGAAGATGACCTTTTTCCTGGTTTTTATTATGGTTTCTTTCTCTTTCCTTTCACCTCTCTTTTGTATGGTTTTGTTAACAGTGCTGCAATTAGAAAAAGATAGATCATATAAACGCTTTACATTACATATAAAGTGACATGAAAGACAAAAGTCTGTGCAAACTACGAGCATCGACAACCTAATATACTATAAACTTCAATTTGTGTTTCATTAAATGACTCTAAGTCAACCTATCTTTTCCCATTATACCCTTATATTAACTCCATCTAGTCATTATTATTATTATTATTATTATTATTATTATTATTATTATTATTATTATTATTATCTATTTCCTTTCTACCCTCACCTTAACTACATTTTTTATTAGAATTAAATGATTAATGATGATGATAATGATGTTCAACAACTTCTCCAACTCCTTACAGCTGTTATTGTCCTTCACATGCCTTCAGTTATGCCCTCTCAACCTCTCTAAAAATGTCTTTAGAGCCCTAAAATGGTCATGACCTTTGATTGATCCTATAATTCTTCCTTAACCTTATAAGTTAAGCACTTATCCTAATCGTAGTTGATTTTCATAATAACCAGTCAAGCCTTGTTATTGATTTAGAGACCCTACAAACGACACAAGTAACTTTTTTTGTCTAAATTTCCTTTCAGTATCTACATTTTAGTTCAAAATATTAGCATAGACATGAACAATAGATGGATTTGTTGTATGAAAAAAATTCTCCGAAATTTATTTCTTATTTTCTTGGTATATTTAATCAAAGGAAGAATTGGATATATGTTAAAATATTAAATGTTCATCACTAATGTGGAATTCCTAATTAATTTGATCTGAATGGGGAATTACATAAACACTATTATGGACTCTATACGTGGAATGTAATGCGAGGCGTCCTCACCCTCTAACACCATCACGTCCCCTCTTCCTATAGGATCCTAGAATGGTTAATCTAATGAAGTGATATTTCAGTTCCTAAGAGCAGAAAACAAGATTCTTTTAGAAAAACACTTTTTAATTCGTGAAATAATTTGTGAAACTAAAACTCAATTTCTATTGATCGATCAAGAATTACAATCTACAATAAACACACAGTTCTAGATTCAACACACAATTCTCTTCTTAGGCTTGTACAATCTCTCTCTAATAAAAGTCTAAAAAATGATCACTATTGCAAAACCTAAAATCTACAGTTAAAGACTAATCTCAATGACTAAAACAAATTTCCTAAAATAATATTAATAAAATATTCAAGCTTATCTGAAATCTCAATAATATTTTGAATCTAAACTATAAAATCTACTAGAATTAAAAGCTCTTCCTAAATAGATGCTTCTTTCCAAGCAAATGAACTGTCTAGGAATTATCCGTATTTGAATGTTCGGTCTCCTTCAGCTCCATCTTTCGGTTTCTTTTGTGCACAATTCCTTCTGTTATTCTCGTCGGTACCCTTAAGCACTATCAGCATGTTGCTCTTCCTTGTGTCATTCTCTTCGGTCCCTTTAAGCACTATCAACACGATCCAAGCTCTTTAGCTCCTTTGCTTTTACCCAAGATAATCCAGCTATTTTGCCTTGACAATGATTCCAATAGAAACTCTATTATAATCTTGTAATGTCTCACTCAATGTAGATATTAAATGCAAGAAGTGTTTTTATCATTGAACTGAGGAGATTAGGGATAGGAACTGAGTTACCGGTTCCTATAACCCAACAATTCCCTCCATTTTAATGATAACAAACTGAGAATCCTGGCATATTATGATTAAGATATAGGAAAGGGACTAAGTAAAAAATAGTGATAATTTGCCCTTGGACAAAGAAGAAGTGCCCCATAAATTTTCATTTATCTAACTCCCAGTTCAGTTCCCCCTCAATACAGAAACCCGATATGCGTGATTAATTCTCCCTTTTTACATCATTGAAAAAATGCATGCTAAATATTAAATGAGGGGACTAAGAACAAGCTACTAATCTTGGCTCTCTAGAGGAATGGGTATGTGATACACAAAGAAATTTCAAGTATAGAACTCAATGAAAGCACATATCAAGGATTAAATTGCACCAAAGAAGACTTTATATATATAGCAAAAAAAACAGCTCACACAAAATGGGAAAAATAAGCAGATTGATCCTAGGAATTCTAAGGAGTTGTGTGTTAGGAAGTGAGATCAAGAAGATTTTTCTTCACCTTCATCTTCTTCGTCCTTAAGGATTGTAAAATCCTCTGGAGGGAGGTCCAGCTACTAGCAATCCAAGGTCACCCAAATCGTTTTTTTGACCATGTTGTGGAAGAGCTTAAATCGCCCAAAAATATCGTGCAACATCTGAAGGACCTCGATGTTTATCATTGTTTGCTGAACCAGAGCCTGCGTGAGATCACTATCTTGAGAGAGTTTCTCAAAGTCCTCCTTCTTTCCTTTCCCTTTAGGAGCTGAAGGCGGCACGTCCATGCTTGAGTTCTTGAGAAGGCGTCGCATACCCTGAACAGAGATGATGTTCTTGCAAGGTGTCTCTTTGACAGGGCGGTATATTCCCAACTCTATCATGATATTCCTGACGAGGTTTGGGTAAGGAAGGGAGTGGGTTTTGTGTTTGCGGGTTATGAGCATGTGAAACAATATTATTTTGGGGAAGTCAATCATCTCACCATCCATGGCCTGCTTTATTACACATGCGTCATCGATAATCACAGTTTCACACTTCTCCTGGCGTGGTATAATTTTGTGAATGAGAATGTGATGGAGGAGCTTCTCTGAAAAACTAAGAAGGTTTGTCTTGAGGTCGGAGATGTTTTGCCGACCAAAAAGGAGTTGGAGGGTGTCACCCTTTCCAAAGGGCCAATTCTTCTTTGAGAGTGTTGAGTAACCCTTTCCAGTAGGGAACCAAGTACTTTCACCACTAATTTGGCATTGATTGTGAACGACTCATCACTCCAGGGAAGAAAGGATACATAGTAGATTTGGCCAAGGGATGGGGACGTAGGGTTAAGGTTCGAATAGAACTTCCAGACCTCATAAATGTCGATTGTGAAGGGATCCTGCTATAGATCTGACCAACGGGTGCGCTCAAGCATCTCCATTGTGGAGGCGATGTCAAATTCCTTGGGATCGAAAGTTTCCAAGAAGTTGTCACCAATAATGATTATGTCAATAATGAAGCGTGTATGGAAGTTACTAGAGCCCAGTGGCAGCGATATTTCAAGAGGCATTGAGGCCTTGGAGCTAGTAGATCCACTAGTAAGGTGAGTGTGAATGATCGCCTGAGCAGATGAGCGGGAAGGGGTGAAAGAACTTTGTCCCTTTTGGTCGCAGAAATGGGTGATGTTGAAGTGCCTACACAGAGTGGCCTTTTTGCGCAAGTGGCGAGTGAGCTACTTCGATCACTGAGAACAAGAGTTGGCTTGGGTGACTTGTGGCCTTCATTGACAGCCCAGTCATTGCTAGTGGCCGATTCTGTGATCTCAATCTTGGTGAGGTTGACCTCCTCTCTTTGCTAAGGTTCACCGGACTCAAGAGTGCGACGAGTTATTATAGAGGCTTAGGGTCTTTTTCGAGCTGGTGAGAGATTTGGGCTTGGTGGATGGAGGTGGAAGAGAGACGGATTTTGTGGTGGTGGTGATGGTAGAGGCGACAGTTTTAGACACTTATTGGGGGATGGAGGTGGCTTGGTCTTGTGCTTGGAGTTGAGGTTCTTGCATCTTTTTCTTGAATGCAAGAAACTCTTTGTATTCTGATCCAGCAATGGTAATATCAGTTTGGTTTGTGTTTGAGGAGCTGGCCATTTATGTGAATATGGAAAGGAAAATTAGGAGAGTTGATGTGGATATGAGAGCAGCGCATCAAGGTAGTGAAGTATGAAGGAAGAAGAGAATTGTTGAATGATTTGAGTGAGAGCTTGAAGAAGGTGGTGAGGGGGTCGTTGAAAGGAGATGAGATTAATATCAAACCAACTTCAGCTGTCAGAAAAACCACTGGTCACGGAGAAAATCTTGGCAAAAATCTCTCAAGAACTCATTAAATCTCTTGGGAATTGGGAAAAGAGACTCTGAAGGGCGGCACATAATTGCGTTCATAACTAGCTGCTATAAAAGGCTGATTGCTATCAAAGATGATCGGTCCCCATAAACAGACACTAGGTTCCCATATAATCTGAATGTACTTTCTCCAACCAGTATTGGAATACCGCTTAAACTCAGTTCCCAAACACAGTGATAAGAACAGGGAGACATATGCATACATTTAAACATTATAAGGACAAAGGAACTCAAGCAATACGTGCGTATGCATTTGTAATTAAAATCCGGGAAAGCAATTTGTCATCTAATTGAATATTCCCAGATGTAAAGTAATGGTCATAGGGAACAGAACACAAAGATCAAGCCGAGGAACTAGATTATAAGCATGAATCATATCTGGGAGGCTATTTGATATGGTTAAGAAACGATAATCATGCTTATATTTCATGGCTTGAAAGACAGAGCATGCAAAGCTACATAAATCATCAAACTATATTGCAGTTCATGAGAGTAATTAACAAGGCCTTTCTAAGAGCATCACAAAGAGGATACGAGAGACAAATACCCCTAGAGGAATAGGCTTTATAGGTAAGCAACTAAGTTCTATGTTCCCAAGCTTCAAAGTAGCAGATAATTCGTAGTCAATAGAGAGAGAACATACAAGAAGGGGGTTGCTGAATTGAAGGGAATCATTCCTAAGAGAAGCCTAGGTTGATTAATGTGTCATTACTCAGGGCCTTGGTGGATATATCAGATATTTGATTCACAGTCCAGCAGTGAGTGAGCTCAATGTTCTTCTTCTTCTTCACATGATCAAGGAGAAAGTGATGACGAATGTCAATGTTCTTTGTGCGCAATTGATGCACAAGGTTATTGGAAATATTGATTGCTCCGGTATTACCACAACTTATCTAGGGAGCCTATTGAGATTCCAAAATCTGAGATCTGCTACTTAAGCCAAAAAAGAATAGTATAGCACGATTCAACAACTATATACTAAGCTTCGGTGGTTGAGAGGGCGATGGAGTTTTGCTTATTGGGGCCCCAAGATATGAGGCACGAGCCTAACAACTGAGCCATTCCGGAGGTGTTTTTTCGATTAACCAAGTATCATGCATAATCAACATCAGTATATCCAACAAGAGTAAAATCACAACTTTTAGGATACCATAGACAAAGGTTGTCAGTTCCCTTAAAATAGCAAAAAACTAGCTTTATGTTGGTGACATGTGACTCTCTTTGATCGGATTAAGATCTAGCACAAAGCTTACAAAAAATACAATATCTGGTCTGGAGGCAGTCAAATACACAAGGGGACCCACCATGCCTCTATAGGTAGTCTCGTTGGTCATAGGGCCACTTATATCAATGAATAGCGTATTCACTGTTGAGACAGGAGTATACAACGTCTTACAAGTATCCATGCCATACTTCTTTAAGATATCCCTCAGGTATTTCTATTGATCAATCTGTATTCCTTCATCCTTTTGCACAACTTGCAGCCTATAAAGAAGTTCAGTTCCCCTATCATGCTCATGTTGAACTTGCTACTCATGACGTCCTTCAACTTTTCCACCAGCGAAATGTTGGTAACACCAAGAATAATGTCATCCACAAATACTTGATCAACTAGGATGTCTCTTCCAAGGTCCTGAATGAAGATTGTCTTGTTTATCCCCCCCTTCTATAGTTATTGGCTAGGAGATACTCGGAGAGACAATCATACCATGCTCTTGGAGCTTGCTTCATGCCATACAATGCTTTATAAAGGAAATAGAAATTATCTGGATGTTGAGCATCTTCAAATTAGGGGGTTGTTTTACATACATTTCCTCATTTAGATGACCGTTGAGAAATATAGTCTTGACGTCCAATTAAAATATCTTGAATCTTTTGTGAGAGGCAAAGGCGATCAATAGTCAAATGGACTCAAGATGAGTTACTAGAGCATAGGTCTCATCATAATCAATCACTTCTTTCTGGTTGTACCCCTAAGCAACTAATCGTACTTTCTTCCTTACCACATCACCCCAATCATCTAACTTATTCTTGACTTCCCAGCGAGTTCCGATTATGGTACGATCAGATAGCTTAGGAACAAGTCACCATACCTTGTTTCTATCAAATTCATGTAGCTCTTCTTTCATTGCGACAATCCATTCAGGATAAACAATGGCCTCTTTGATTATCTTGGGTTTCGGGACAAAAACAAAGGCACTGAAAGCACATAAATTGGTCATATAGGAGAGGGTTAAAACACCAGATTCTAAGTGGATGAGGATACTTGTAGGAGGATGAGCGCTCCTTTGTAGAAAGGCGCGAGTTGGAGGAGCAACATCAGATGAAGGAACTTATGTAAGGGAATTGTCGGTCCTTCTTCTTCATCATTGTCGCTACCAGTTTTAGTGGATAAGGGAACTGATGGGATAAAGGCTAGAGCGAGAGAATTTAGGCTGGAGGGACTTGGTTCCCTTGTTATTTCTTGAGCAACTATTTCAGGTAAGAGATCATGAGAGAGAGAGATTGAGGAGGTTAGAGACGATTCATGAAAGACAATGTGTATGCTTTCCTCAAAGTTTATTGTTCACTAATTGAATATCTTACATGCCTTACTCGAGGAAAGATATCCAAGGAAGATGGCCTCGTCACATTGTGCATCGAGCTTTCCAATGTTATCCTTCCCGTTGTTGTGAACAAAGCACTTGCATCCAAAAACTCTCAGATGAGATATGATTGGAGGGCGGCCTCTGATTAGCTTGTATAGAGCCTTTTCCAAGATGGGTCTAAGCATAGACATGTTGATGATGTAGCATGCAATATTGACAACTTCAACGAAGACGGTAGACAACAATCCACTTGAGATAAGCATAGATCTGGCCATTTCCACCAACATACAATTCTTCCTTTCTACAACGTCATTCTGTTGAGGAGTTATAAGTGCTGAGAAGTCATGATTGATACCTCTTTCTCTGCAGTAGCTTAGCATTTATCCATTTTTTAACTCAGTACTATGGTTAGATAGTATGGCTCGAACATATTGAGATAGAGAGGTTTCAAGTAGAGGAACTATCTCAGAGAAGCGAGAGAAAACCTTATCTTTTTAGCGCAAAAATAAGGTCCAAGAGATGCGGGAGAAGTCGACAACGATCACAAACATGTAGCGAGATCCACCAGGGCTTTGAACTCGCATTGACCCACAGAGATCCGTATGAAGCAGCTCCAGAGGCTTCTTAGAAGTGACATCATTTTTGGCTTTTAAGGAGATTCGAACCTGTTTTCCTTGCACACAATCAACACATTGTGACATATTCTCGGGCTTGATAGAGGGAGACAATATACCAGTTCTTTTGAGTGGAGCTTGTGAAGAAAATATAGACTTGAATGTCCAAGTCGCTGATGCCATAGACATGAGTGATCTTTAATGGAAGAAAGGCACATACGACTATTGGGAATGTAGCTTGACTAAAAACAGATAGGTGCTATTTACTCGCTTCCCTTTAAGGATAATCTGGTTAGCCGAGTTCCTGGTAAAGCATCCGGAGGTTGTGAAAGTGACTTCATTAGGGCCTTTATTTCAAAGTTGTGCGATGCTAAGCAAGTTGACGCGCAAGCTATCAACCAAATTCACGATTGGAACTTCGATTTTATCATTCAGCTAGACCATTCCATGTCCCATGATACCACCGGTATTTTTATTTTGGTATAAGATATTGACACTTTCAGTCGCTCGAAATGAGAGAAGATTATTTTTGCCCAGACATATTACAGGAGCAACCGCTATCAATGTACCATTTGTTCTTGCTGCTCGCTTCACCCTGCAATTATAAGATTTAAACTTTTGGAACCCATCAAAGCTCGGGTTTTTAGGGTTTATTAGTCATTGGGGTTTCTTGACTTTGAGAATGAGAAGAATATTTAAAGCACTTGTAGAAGAGTCATGCTTATTATAAGAAGCATGTTTCAAGTCATTAACTACACGTTTCTTGCTATTGGGTGACCTATATGGCTTACTGTCCCGGACTTGCTTCTTCCTACAGTCATGAATCGTATGTCCATTGTTGCCACAATATCTACACCAATAGTTAAATTGAACATAGCAATATTTTCCCTTTCCAAGATGAAAGGGCCTACTCTTTTCATGTATAGAGTTGGTGTTCTTAACATATTTACCTTGGGCTTGATTAACATACATGATGTGAGCCTTTTCTCCTCTAATCCAAGTTTTAGTTCCTTTAGTGGATTGTTCTAATACCTTAATATTACGCTCTAAGTATTCATTTTTACTCCTACAAGAAAGAAGGGCCTTATCTAGAGTCTCAGCTTTCTCAGTTAACTTCCTAGTTAATTTTTCTTGAGCAGTAGAACAAGTAGAGGAGTCATTTTCAGAATCATAACCTAGTCTAGGTCTAGAACCTACAAAGACAATTTGATTACATTTTTTTTTCATTAATGTAATCAGTCAGAGTTTCAAGCTTATTTAGAATAAGTTGGATATTACTTTCTAAATTGCTAGTTATGACCTTGGGTGATCCCCTTGAGGTTGATTTTCCTTTTAGCCCCCATAGGACTTAGTTACTAAGAACATTTCCTTAACTTTCTTAAGGGACTTATCCTTTTCAGCATGTCTAATGGATAGGTCTAATCTTTTATCATGTAGTTCTTGGACATCATCTTATATTCAGTGGCCTGTTTTTCAAGAGTTTTGTTATTGTCAAGTAGGCCTTTAATCATATTCACAAGTTCATCTTTACCTTAGATGTTGAGGCAATTAACAAAACTGCTAGTTAGATGTACCTCACAAGTCGCTTCTTCTAAATTAGCCATGAGGCATATGCCTTCGAAGCCTTTTTGAAGATCAGCCTCATCATCATATTCTCCCCACATAGAGAAAAGGGTCTTTTTTTCAGCGGGTTCCACCTTTTACTTAGTGCATGTCTTCGTAAGGTGTCCTTTTTCGTTACAGTTGTAGCAGGTATAGTCCTTAAGGTCCCTCTTTAAGGTTGAAGTAGATCATGAGATTTTGTTCTTGAAGAACTTCTTCACCATTTTTGTCATCAAGGAAATCTCCAGCTCATCATCATCATTTTCCTCTTCGTTTTCTATCTTTTCTAGGGACTCTAGTGAGCTTTAAGGTCGTCCCTCTTGATTCCTTGATCGTGCTATCCCTTTGGTTGTCAGCAGTTTCTTGATCAAAGAACTTTCCAAAGATGTCCATCACAGGGAGGGAATTGCTTTCCTTTGACACAAGGGTGATCCTTCTCTCCAACTCATATTTTTCGCTCATTCCATAGATGACCACCAGAGATTGTTCCCATTGAGGTATGGTGATTCCATAGGGGATTAATTTATCAAATAAATAGTGAATCTGGATTTACAAGAGGACAAGCTTTCACCAGGAATCATCTTGAAGGAATGGAGCTCCCTTTGAAGGTTGAATTTTTTGTTGTTCTTCATGTCATCGCTTCCTCTATGGATGGATATGATGGCTGCCCACATTTATGTGGTAGTAGGTATGCTAATGACTTTTTCAATGTCAGTTCACTTGACTCCGATGAGTATAAGCTGGCCAACTTTTGCGTTTTTCTCCATCTTGACATAGTGCTCAGGTTGCCAGTCCTTTATTTATTTGAGGTTTTCACGATGTCCTCATTTCCGAGTTCAATGATCTACCAGCACTAGTAGTCTTGTGTTTGAATTTAAGTCGTTTGAACTCCCAACCACTAGTTGAGCTCTCCCTCTTGAAGTTGATTTGGTTTCTTAATGGAGATGATATAGGCACAATCTCGTATGGAGCTGATAGTGGTTATTACGTGGTTTTGAGTGGGTATCAGAGGTATTTCGTCCTTAAATGGAGCACATGAGGCAACGGGACAAAAGACGGCGGAGCTAGAGTGAAGAAGTGCTGAGGACTTGATCTGAGTTCAAATGCCTCATTATCCCTACTCTGATGCCCGATTGAGGTGATTCAAATTTGAGGAGTTAGATATTGAAGTCTACTACATTCTCTCCAAATGTGGGTGCAATCGGAGTTGTGAGTCAAACTTTATGTCAATATTACTGAGCTGTTGCAGGAGGAAACAGAGAGCACACACTTATTCTTGGGTTTTCCGAATTTTGTCATGACAATTTTGATCATTGGATGTTTATAAAAATCCATGTTACAAGTGAAGATTTTAAGCCTCCCACATCGAAAACTTAATGAAGTTTCCTTCTTTGAGTTACTAACAAGAAGACCCATGGTAGAAATGGGCTTTTATGTTTCTCATATTATTCAAGTTAAGGTTAAAACAATAGAAGCACAATAATCAATTTTCCAGTTTAAAATTTTTATTTCTTATATTTTATCATGATAATTATATTTATTGAATTAGATTATGTGTGATTTTCAGTTACTAACAATTTTTCTTTAATTATATATATATATAATTTCTTTCTCCCATTTTTCCTAGTCTATGTACTTCATACAAGTTGGATTGAATATTCAATAACTTAGAGAATTTTTATATAGTAATGACTACAAGGATATTTGCTGTGAAAATTGGACTCTTAACACTAAAATTATGAAAAGATATATAATTAATCGATAGTCTTTTATAATTACAACTATCCAATCTTACCAAAATAAGTTTAAACTATCTATCCATACATGTGCAAATGTTCTCCCACATCAAAACTCAATGAATTTTTCAACCACTTGATGTGTGTGTAAAAAGCCATATTACAGATTGAGATTTTTGAGCCTCCCACATCGAAAACTTAGTGAAGTTTTCTTCACTTTGAGTTATAAAAGGAGATAACAAGATTTCCGATTGAAATGGGTGTTTTTGTTTCTCTTATTATTCAAGTTGAGCTTCAAATAGTAGAATCCCAATAATCAATATTCCAATTAAATTTATGCGGTTTCTTGTTGTAGTCCGAGTGTATATAGGTATGTGGAAATTTTTAACCTGTCCATGTTACACAGTCTATAACCTATTCATTTTTACAGAAATATTATTCTCATTTCTTTCATATATTTCGAATATCAACATTTAGATTGATCAAAATTTCTACTTGAATAAACCAAAGTTTTCTCAACTGGTGAAAAAGCTAAGAACGAATATATAAATTATAATATTGATTAATCAGAACACGACGGTAACACATATTTGTGTTGCTTAAGGATTTACATTCAAAACATATAATATAAATAATTTTAATGTATATATAATCTCGCAAAAAGACAAAAATAAGAATCTAGTGACATGTATTATTGAGCTAAATTAATGAGATAAAATAACATTTATTGGTAAACAAGAATTAATACTTTT
>NW_027367780.1:0-55050 GCF_046119375.1 Phyllobates terribilis
CCACATTGCACGGTGCAATTCTGAAATTTTTAGCTTTTTCCTGTTAATCCTAGCATGATAAAGAAGATTCAAAGAGAGTGAGATGCCAGCTCCTTTCATTCAGTCAGTAGCTTCAAACATTTCTGGTATATGAAAAACATGTTTTTCAATGGCAAAAATCAATGAATATTGTAAATGCACAAACAGTAATATCTCCACATTGCAAGGTGCAATTCTGAAATTTTTTGCTTTTTCCTGTTAATCCTAGCATGATAAAGAAGATTCAAAGAGAGTGAGATGCCAGCTCCTTTCATTCAGTCAGTAGCTTCAAACATTTCTGGTATATGAAAAACATGTTTTTCAATGGCAAAAATCAATGAATATTGTAAATGCACAAACAGTAATATCTCCACATTGCAAGGTGCAATTCTGAAATTTTTTGCTTTTTCCTGCTAATCCTAGCATGATAAAGAAGATTCAAAGAGAGTGAGATGCCAGCTCCTTTCATTCAGTCAGTAGCTTCAAACATTTCTGGTATATGAAAAACATGTTTTTCAATGGCAAAAATCAATGAATATTGTAAATGCACAAACAGTAATATCTCCACATTGCAAGGTGCAATTCTGAAATTTTTTGCTTTTTCCTGTTAATCCTAGCATGATAAAGAAGATTCAAAGAGAGTGAGATGCCAGCTCCTTTCATTCAGTCAGTAGCTTCAAACATTTCTGGTATATGAAAAACATGTTTTTCAATGGCAAAAATCAATGAATATTGTAAATGCACAAACAGTAATATCTCCACATTGCAAGGTGCAATTCTGAAATTTTTTGCTTTTTCCTGCTAATCCTAGCATGATAAAGAAGATTCAAAGAGAGTGAGATGCCAGCTCCTTTCATTCAGTCAGTAGCTTCAAACATTTCTGGTATATGAAAAACATGTTTTTCAATGGCAAAAATCAATGAATATTGTAAATGCACAAACAGTAATATCTCCACATTGCAAGGTGCAATTCTGAAATTTTTTGCTTTTTCCTGCTAATCCTAGCATGATAAAGAAGATTCAAAGAGAGTGAGATGCCAGCTCCTTTCATTCAGTCAGTAGCTTCAAACATTTCTGGTATATGAAAAACATGTTTTTCAATGGCAAAAATCAATGAATATTGTAAATGCACAAACAGTAATATCTCCACATTGCACGGTGCAATTCTGAAATTTTTAGCTTTTTCCTGTTAATCCTAGCATGATAAAGAAGATTCAAAGAGAGTGAGATGCCAGCTCCTTTCATTCAGTCAGTAGCTTCAAACATTTCTGGTATATGAAAAACATGTTTTTCAATGGCAAAAATCAATGAATATTGTAAATGCACAAACAGTAATATCTCCACATTGCAAGGTGCAATTCTGAAATTTTTTGCTTTTTCCTGTTAATCCTAGCATGATAAAGAAGATTCAAAGAGAGTGAGATGCCAGCTCCTTTCATTGTCAGTAGAGTAGCTTCAAACATTTCTGGTATATGAAAAACATGTTTTTCAATGGCAAAAATCAATGAATATTGTAAATGCACAAACAGTAATATCTCCACATTGCAAGGTGCAATTCTGAAATTTTTTGCTTTTTCCTGCTAATCCTAGCATGATAAAGAAGATTCAAAGAGAGTGAGATGCCAGCTCCTTTCATTCAGTCAGTAGCTTCAAACATTTCTGGTATATGAAAAACATGTTTTTCAATGGCAAAAATCAATGAATATTGTAAATGCACAAACAGTAATATCTCCACATTGCACGGTGCAATTCTGAAATTTTTAGCTTTTTCCTGTTAATCCTAGCATGATAAAGAAGATTCAAAGAGAGTGAGATGCCAGCTCCTTTCATTCAGTCAGTAGCTTCAAACATTTCTGGTATATGAAAAACATGTTTTTCAATGGCAAAAATCAATGAATATTGTAAATGCACAAACAGTAATATCTCCACATTGCAAGGTGCAATTCTGAAATTTTTTGCTTTTTCCTGCTAATCCTAGCATGATAAAGAAGATTCAAAGAGAGTGAGATGCCAGCTCCTTTCATTCAGTCAGTAGCTTCAAACATTTCTGGTATATGAAAAACATGTTTTTCAATGGCAAAAATCAATGAATATTGTAAATGCACAAACAGTAATATCTCCACATTGCACGGTGCAATTCTGAAATTTTTAGCTTTTTCCTGTTAATCCTAGCATGATAAAGAAGATTCAAAGAGAGTGAGATGCCAGCTCCTTTTATTCAGTCAGTAGCTTCAAACATTTCTGGTATATGAAAAACATGTTTTTCAATGGCAAAAATCAATGAATATTGTAAATGCACAAACAGTAATATCTCCACATTGCAAGGTGCAATTCTGAAATTTTTTGCTTTTTCCTGCTAATCCTAGCATGATAAAGAAGATTCAAAGAGAGTGAGATGCCAGCTCCTTTCATTCAGTCAGTAGCTTCAAACATTTCTGGTATATGAAAAACATGTTTTTCAATGGCAAAAATCAATGAATATTGTAAATGCACAAACAGTAATATCTCCACATTGCACGGTGCAATTCTGAAATTTTTAGCTTTTTCCTGTTAATCCTAGCATGATAAAGAAGATTCAAAGAGAGTGAGATGCCAGCTCCTTTCATTCAGTCAGTAGCTTCAAACATTTCTGGTATATGAAAAACATGTTTTTCAATGGCAAAAATCAATGAATATTGTAAATGCACAAACAGTAATATCTCCACATTGCAAGGTGCAATTCTGAAATTTTTTGCTTTTTCCTGTTAATCCTAGCATGATAAAGAAGATTCAAAGAGAGTGAGATGCCAGCTCCTTTCATTCAGTCAGTAGCTTCAAACATTTCTGGTATATGAAAAACATGTTTTTCAATGGCAAAAATCAATGAATATTGTAAATGCACAAACAGTAATATCTCCACATTGCAAGGTGCAATTCTGAAATTTTTTGCTTTTTCCTGCTAATCCTAGCATGATAAAGAAGATTCAAAGAGAGTGAGATGCCAGCTCCTTTCATTCAGTCAGTAGCTTCAAACATTTCTGGTATATGAAAAACATGTTTTTCAATGGCAAAAATCAATGAATATTGTAAATGCACAAACAGTAATATCTCCACATTGCAAGGTGCAATTCTGAAATTTTTTGCTTTTTCCTGTTAATCCTAGCATGATAAAGAAGATTCAAAGAGAGTGAGATGCCAGCTCCTTTCATTCAGTCAGTAGCTTCAAACATTTCTGGTATATGAAAAACATGTTTTTCAATGGCAAAAATCAATGAATATTGTAAATGCACAAACAGTAATATCTCCACATTGCAAGGTGCAATTCTGA
Source organism: Phyllobates terribilis (assembly GCF_046119375.1). Classification (NCBI taxonomy): domain Eukaryota; kingdom Metazoa; phylum Chordata; class Amphibia; order Anura; family Dendrobatidae; genus Phyllobates; species Phyllobates terribilis. The sequence continues at coordinate 3,326 of NW_027367780.1, forward strand.
AATTTTTTGCTTTTTCCTGCTAATCCTAGCATGATAAAGAAGATTCAAAGAGAGTGAGATGCCAGCTCCTTTCATTCAGTCAGTAGCTTCAAACATTTCTGGTATATGAAAAACATGTTTTTCAATGGCAAAAATCAATGAATATTGTAAATGCACAAACAGTAATATCTCCACATTGCACGGTGCAATTCTGAAATTTTTAGCTTTTTCCTGTTAATCCTAGCATGATAAAGAAGATTCAAAGAGAGTGAGATGCCAGCTCCTTTCATTCAGTCAGTAGCTTCAAACATTTCTGGTATATGAAAAACATGTTTTTCAATGGCAAAAATCAATGAATATTGTAAATGCACAAACAGTAATATCTCCACATTGCACGGTGCAATTCTGAAATTTTTAGCTTTTTCCTGTTAATCCTAGCATGATAAAGAAGATTCAAAGAGAGTGAGATGCCAGCTCCTTTCATTCAGTCAGTAGCTTCAAACATTTCTGGTATATGAAAAACATGTTTTTCAATGGCAAAAATCAATGAATATTGTAAATGCACAAACAGTAATATCTCCACATTGCAAGGTGCAATTCTGAAATTTTTTGCTTTTTCCTGTTAATCCTAGCATGATAAAGAAGATTCAAAGAGAGTGAGATGCCAGCTCCTTTCATTCAGTCAGTAGCTTCAAACATTTCTGGTATATGAAAAACATGTTTTTCAATGGCAAAAATCAATGAATATTGTAAATGCACAAACAGTAATATCTCCACATTGCAAGGTGCAATTCTGAAATTTTTTGCTTTTTCCTGCTAATCCTAGCATGATAAAGAAGATTCAAAGAGAGTGAGATGCCAGCTCCTTTCATTCAGTCAGTAGCTTCAAACATTTCTGGTATATGAAAAACATGTTTTTCAATGGCAAAAATCAATGAATATTGTAAATGCACAAACAGTAATATCTCCACATTGCACGGTGCAATTCTGAAATTTTTAGCTTTTTCCTGTTAATCCTAGCATGATAAAGAAGATTCAAAGAGAGTGAGATGCCAGCTCCTTTCATTCAGTCAGTAGCTTCAAACATTTCTGGTATATGAAAAACATGTTTTTCAATGGCAAAAATCAATGAATATTGTAAATGCACAAACAGTAATATCTCCACATTGCAAGGTGCAATTCTGAAATTTTTTGCTTTTTCCTGCTAATCCTAGCATGATAAAGAAGATTCAAAGAGAGTGAGATGCCAGCTCCTTTCATTCAGTCAGTAGCTTCAAACATTTCTGGTATATGAAAAACATGTTTTTCAATGGCAAAAATCAATGAATATTGTAAATGCACAAACAGTAATATCTCCACATTGCAAGGTGCAATTCTGAAATTTTTAGCTTTTTCCTGTTAATCCTAGCATGATAAAGAAGATTCAAAGAGAGTGAGATGCCAGCTCCTTTCATTCAGTCAGTAGCTTCAAACATTTCTGGTATATGAAAAACATGTTTTTCAATGGCAAAAATCAATGAATATTGTAAATGCACAAACAGTAATATCTCCACATTGCAAGGTGCAATTCTGAAATTTTTTGCTTTTTCCTGCTAATCCTAGCATGATAAAGAAGATTCAAAGAGAGTGAGATGCCAGCTCCTTTCATTCAGTCAGTAGCTTCAAACATTTCTGGTATATGAAAAACATGTTTTTCAATGGCAAAAATCAATGAATATTGTAAATGCACAAACAGTAATATCTCCACATTGCACGGTGCAATTCTGAAATTTTTAGCTTTTTCCTGTTAATCCTAGCATGATAAAGAAGATTCAAAGAGAGTGAGATGCCAGCTCCTTTCATTCAGTCAGTAGCTTCAAACATTTCTGGTATATGAAAAACATGTTTTTCAATGGCAAAAATCAATGAATATTGTAAATGCACAAACAGTAATATCTCCACATTGCAAGGTGCAATTCTGAAATTTTTTGCTTTTTCCTGTTAATCCTAGCATGATAAAGAAGATTCAAAGAGAGTGAGATGCCAGCTCCTTTCATTCAGTCAGTAGCTTCAAACATTTCTGGTATATGAAAAACATGTTTTTCAATGGCAAAAATCAATGAATATTGTAAATGCACAAACAGTAATATCTCCACATTGCAAGGTGCAATTCTGAAATTTTTTGCTTTTTCCTGCTAATCCTAGCATGATAAAGAAGATTCAAAGAGAGTGAGATGCCAGCTCCTTTCATTCAGTCAGTAGCTTCAAACATTTCTGGTATATGAAAAACATGTTTTTCAATGGCAAAAATCAATGAATATTGTAAATGCACAAACAGTAATATCTCCACATTGCACGGTGCAATTCTGAAATTTTTAGCTTTTTCCTGTTAATCCTAGCATGATAAAGAAGATTCAAAGAGAGTGAGATGCCAGCTCCTTTCATTCAGTCAGTAGCTTCAAACATTTCTGGACGTTTTTCAATGGCAAAAATCAATGAATATTGTAAATGCACAAACAGTAATATCTCCACATTGCACGGTGCAATTCTGAAATTTTTAGCTTTTTCCTGTTAATCCTAGCATGATAAAGAAGATTCAAAGAGAGTGAGATGCCAGCTCCTTTCATTCAGTCAGTAGCTTCAAACATTTCTGGTATATGAAAAACATGTTTTTCAATGGCAAAAATCAATGAATATTGTAAATGCACAAACAGTAATATCTCCACATTGCAAGGTGCAATTCTGAAATTTTTTGCTTTTTCCTGTTAATCCTAGCATGATAAAGAAGATTCAAAGAGAGTGAGATGCCAGCTCCTTTCATTCAGTCAGTAGCTTCAAACATTTCTGGTATATGAAAAACATGTTTTTCAATGGCAAAAATCAATGAATATTGTAAATGCACAAACAGTAATATCTCCACATTGCAAGGTGCAATTCTGAAATTTTTTGCTTTTTCCTGCTAATCCTAGCATGATAAAGAAGATTCAAAGAGAGTGAGATGCCAGCTCCTTTCATTCAGTCAGTAGCTTCAAACATTTCTGGTATATGAAAAACATGTTTTTCAATGGCAAAAATCAATGAATATTGTAAATGCACAAACAGTAATATCTCCACATTGCACGGTGCAATTCTGAAATTTTTAGCTTTTTCCTGTTAATCCTAGCATGATAAAAAAGATTCAAAGAGAGTGAGATGCCAGCTCCTTTCATTCAGTCAGTAGCTTCAAACATTTCTGGTATATGAAAAACATGTTTTTCAATGGCAAAAATCAATGAATATTGTAAATGCACAAACAGTAATATCTCCACATTGCAAGGTGCAATTCTGAAATTTTTTGCTTTTTCCTGCTAATCTTAGCATGATAAAGAAGATTCAAAGAGAGTGAGATGCCAGCTCCTTTCATTCAGTCAGTAGCTTCAAACATTTCTGGTATATGAAAAACATGTTTTCAATGGCAAAAATCAATGAATATTGTAAATGCACAAACAGTAATATCTCCACATTGCACGGTGCAATTCTGAAATTTTTAGCTTTTTCCTGTTAATCCTAGCATGATAAAGAAGATTCAAAGAGAGTGAGATGCCAGCTCCTTTCATTCAGTCAGTAGCTTCAAACATTTCTGGTATATGAAAAACATGTTTTTCAATGGCAAAAATCAATGAATATTGTATATGCACAAACAGTAATATCTCCACATTGCAAGGTGCAATTCTGAAATTTTTTGCTTTTTCCTGTTAATCCTAGCATGATAAAGAAGATTCAAAGAGAGTGAGATGCCAGCTCCTTTCATTCAGTCAGTAGCTTCAAACATTTCTGGTATATGAAAAACATGTTTTTCAATGGCAAAAATCAATGAATATTGTAAATGCACAAACAGTAATATCTCCACATTGCAAGGTGCAATTCTGAAATTTTTTGCTTTTTCCTGCTAATCCTAGCATGATAAAGAAGATTCAAAGAGAGTGAGATGCCAGCTCCTTTCATTCAGTCAGTAGCTTCAAACATTTCTGGTATATGAAAAACATATTTTTCAATAGCAAAAATCAATGAATATTGTAAATGCACAAACAGTAATATCTCCACATTGCACGGTGCAATTCTGAAATTTTTAGCTTTTTCCTGTTAATCCTAGCATGATAAAGAAGATTCAAAGAGAGTGAGATGCCAGCTCCTTTCATTCAGTCAGTAGCTTCAAACATTTCTGGTATATGAAAAACATGTTTTTCAATGGCAAAAATCAATGAATATTGTAAATGCACAAACAGTAATATCTCCACATTGCAAGGTGCAATTCTGAAATTGTTTGCTTTTTCCTGCTAATCCTAGCATGATAAAGAAGATTCAAAGAGAGTGAGATGCCAGCTCCTTTCATTCAGTCAGTAGCTTCAAACATTTCTGGTATATGAAAAACATGTTTTTCAATGGCAAAAATCAATGAATATTGTAAATGCACAAACAGTAATATCTCCACATTGCACGGTGCAATTCTGAAATTTTTAGCTTTTTCCTGTTAATCCTAGCATGATAAAGAAGATTCAAAGAGAGTGAGATGCCAGCTCCTTTCATTCAGTCAGTAGCTTCAAACATTTCTGGTATATGAAAAACATGTTTTTCAATGGCAAAAATCAATGAATATTGTAAATGCACAAACAGTAATATCTCCACATTGCAAGGTGCAATTCTGAAATTTTTTGCTTTTTCCTGCTAATCCTAGCATGATAAAGAAGATTCAAAGAGAGTGAGATGCCAGCTCCTTTCATTCAGTCAGTAGCTTCAAACATTTCTGGTATATGAAAAACATGTTTTTCAATGGCAAAAATCAATGAATATTGTAAATGCACAAACAGTAATATCTCCACATTGCACGGTGCAATTCTGAAATTTTTAGCTTTTTCCTGTTAATCCTAGCATGATAAAGAAGATTCAAAGAGAGTGAGATGCCAGCTCCTTTCATTCAGTCAGTAGCTTCAAACATTTCTGGTATATGAAAAACATGTTTTTCAATGGCAAAAATCAATGAATATTGTAAATGCACAAACAGTAATATCTCCACATTGCAAGGTGCAATTCTGAAATTTTTTGCTTTTTCCTGTTAATCCTAGCATGATAAAGAAGATTCAAAGAGAGTGAGATGCCAGCTCCTTTCATTCAGTCAGTAGCTTCAAACATTTCTGGTATATGAAAAACATGTTTTTCAATGGCAAAAATCAATGAATATTGTAAATGCACAAACAGTAATATCTCCACATTGCAAGGTGCAATTCTGAAATTTTTTGCTTTTTCCTGCTAATCCTAGCATGATAAAGAAGATTCAAAGAGAGTGAGATGCCAGCTCCTTTCATTCAGTCAGTAGCTTCAAACATTTCTGGTATATGAAAAACATGTTTTTCAATGGCAAAAATCAATGAATATTGTAAATGCACAAACAGTAATATCTCCACATTGCACGGTGCAATTCTGAAATTTTTAGCTTTTTCCTGTTAATCCTAGCATGATAAAGAAGATTCAAAGAGAGTGAGATGCCAGCTCCTTTCATTCAGTCAGTAGCTTCAAACATTTCTGGACGTTTTTCAATGGCAAAAATCAATGAATATTGTAAATGCACAAACAGTAATATCTCCACATTGCAAGGTGCAATTCTGAAATTTTTTGCTTTTTCCTGTTAATCCTAGCATGATAAAGAAGATTCAAAGAGAGTGAGATGCCAGCTCCTTTCATTCAGTCAGTAGCTTCAAACATTTCTGGTATATGAAAAACATGTTTTTCAATGGCAAAAATCAATGAATATTGTAAAAGCACAAACAGTAATATCTCCACATTGCAAGGTGCAATTCTGAAATTTTTTGCTTTTTCCTGTTAATCCTAGCATGATAAAGAAGATTCAAAGAGAGTGAGATGCCAGCTCCTTTCATTCAGTCAGTAGCTTCAAACATTTCTGGTATATGAAAAACATGTTTTTCAATGGCAAAAATCAATGAATATTGTAAATGCACAAACAGTAATATCTCCACATTGCAAGGTGCAATTCTGAAATTTTTTGCTTTTTCCTGCTAATCCTAGCATGATAAAGAAGATTCAAAGAGAGTGAGATGCCAGCTCCTTTCAATCAGTCAGTAGCTTCAAACATTTCTGGTATATGAAAAACATGTTTTTCAATGGCAAAAATCAATGAATATTGTAAATGCACAAACAGTAATATCTCCACATTGCACGGTGCAATTCTGAAATTTTTAGCTTTTTCCTGTTAATCCTAGCATGATAAAGAAGATTCAAAGAGAGTGAGATGCCAGCTCCTTTCATTCAGTCAGTAGCTTCAAACATTTCTGGTATATGAAAAACATGTTTTTCAATGGCAAAAATCAATGAATATTGTAAATGCACAAACAGTAATATCTCCACATTGCAAGGTGCAATTCTGAAATTGTTTGCTTTTTCCTGCTAATCCAAGCATGATAAAGAAGATTCAAAGAGTGAGATGCCAGCTCCTTTCATTCAGTCAGTAGCTTCAAACATTTCTGGTATATGAAAAACATGTTTTTCAATGGCAAAAATCAATGAATATTGTAAATGCACAAACAGTAATATCTCCACATTGCAAGGTGCAATTCTGAAATTTTTTGCTTTTTCCTGCTAATCCTAGCATGATAAAGAAGATTCAAAGAGAGTGAGATGCCAGCTCCTTTCATTCAGTCAGTAGCTTCAAACATTTCTGGACGTTTTTCAATGGCAAAAATCAATGAATATTGTAAATGCACAAACAGTAATATCTCCACATTGCAAGGTGCAATTCTGAAATTTTTTGCTTTTTCCTGTTAATCCTAGCATGATAAAGAAGATTCAAAGAGAGTGAGATGCCAGCTCCTTTCATTCAGTCAGTAGCTTCAAACATTTCTGGTATATGAAAAACATGTTTTTCAATGGCAAAAATCAATGAATATTGTAAATGCACAAACAGTAATATCTCCACATTGCAAGGTGCAATTCTGAAATTTTTTGCTTTATCCTGCTAATCCTAGCATGATAAAGAAGATTCAAAGAGAGTGAGATGCCAGCTCCTTTCATTCAGTCAGTAGCTGCAAACATTTCTGGTATATGAAAAACATGTTTTTCAATGGCAAAAATCAATGAATATTGTAAATGCACGAACAGTAATATCTCCACATTGCAAGGTGCAATTCGGAAATTTTTTGCTTTTTCCTGCTAATCCTAGCATGATAAAGAAGATTCAAAGAGAGTGAGATGCCAGCTCCTTTCATTCAGTCAGTAGCTTCAAACATTTCTGGTATATGAAAAACATGTTTTTCAATGGCAAAAATCAATGAATATTGTAAATGCACAAACAGTAATATCTCCACATTGCAAGGTGCAATTCTGAAATTTTTTGCTTTTTCCTGCTAATCCTAGCATGATAAAGAAGATTCAAAGAGAGTGAGATGCCAGCTCCTTTCATTCAGTCAGTAGCTTCAAACATTTCTGGTATATGAAAAACATGTTTTTCAATGGCAAAAATCAATGAATATTGTAAATGCACAAACAGTAATATCTCCACATTGCACGGTGCAATTCTGAAATTTTTAGCTTTTTCCTGTTAATCCTAGCATGATAAAGAAGATTCAAAGAGAGTGAGATGCCAGCTCCTTTCATTCAGTCAGTAGCTTCAAACATTTCTGGTATATGAAAAACATGTTTTTCAATGGCAAAAATCAATGAATATTGTAAATGCACAAACAGTAATATCTCCACATTGCAAGGTGCAATTCTGAAATTTTTTGCTTTTTCCTGTTAATCCTAGCATGATAAAGAAGATTCAAAGAGAGTGAGATGCCAGCTCCTTTCATTCAGTCAGTAGCTTCAAACATTTCTGGTATATGAAAAACATGTTTTTCAATGGCAAAAATCAATGAATATTGTAAATGCACAAACAGTAATATCTCCACATTGCAAGGTGCAATTCTGAAATTTTTTGCTTTTTCCTGCTAATCCTAGCATGATAAAGAAGATTCAAAGAGAGTGAGATGCCAGCTCCTTTCATTCAGTCAGTAGCTTCAAACATTTCTGGTATATGAAAAACATGTTTTTCAATGGCAAAAATCAATGAATATTGTAAATGCACAAACAGTAATATCTCCACATTGCACGGTGCAATTCTGAAATTTTTAGCTTTTTCCTGTTAATCCTAGCATGATAAAGAAGATTCAAAGAGAGTGAGATGCCAGCTCCTTTCATTCAGTCAGTAGCTTCAAACATTTCTGGACGTTTTTCAATGGCAAAAATCAATGAATATTGTAAATGCACAAACAGTAATATCTCCACATTGCAAGGTGCAATTCTGAAATTTTTTGCTTTTTCCTGTTAATCCTAGCATGATAAAGAAGATTCAAAGAGAGTGAGATGCCAGCTCCTTTCATTCAGTCAGTAGCTTCAAACATTTCTGGTATATGAAAAACATGTTTTTCAATGGCAAAAATCAATGAATATTGTAAATGCACAAACAGTAATATTTCCACATTGCAAGGTGCAATTCTGAAATTTTTTGCTTTTTCCTGTTAATCCTAGCATGATAAAGAAGATTCAAAGAGAGTGAGATGCCAGCTCCTTTCATTCAGTCAGTAGCTTCAAACATTTCTGGTATATGAAAAACATGTTTTTCAATGGCAAAAATCAATGAATATTGTAAATGCACAAACAGTAATATCTCCACATTGCAAGGTGCAATTCTGAAATTTTTTGCTTTTTCCTGCTAATCCTAGCATGATAAAGAAGATTCAAAGAGAGTGAGATGCCAGCTCCTTTCAATCAGTCAGTAGCTTCAAACATTTCTGGTATATGAAAAACATGTTTTTCAATGGCAAAAATCAATGAATATTGTAAATGCACAAACAGTGATATCTCCACATTGCACGGTGCAATTCTGAAATTTTTAGCTTTTTCCTGTTAATCCTAGCATGATAAAGAAGATTCAAAGAGAGTGAGATGCCAGCTCCTTTCATTCAGTCAGTAGCTTCAAACATTTCTGGTATATGAAAAACATGTTTTTCAATGGCAAAAATCAATGAATATTGTAAATGCACAAACAGTAATATCTCCACATTGCAAGGTGCAATTCTGAAATTGTTTGCTTTTTCCTGCTAATCCTAGCATGATAAAGAAGATTCAAAGAGTGAGATGCCAGCTCCTTTCATTCAGTCAGTAGCTTCAAACATTTCTGGTATATGAAAAACATGTTTTTCAATGGCAAAAATCAATGAATATTGTAAATGCACAAACAGTAATATCTCCACATTGCAAGGTGCAATTCTGAAATTTTTTGCTTTTTCCTGCTCCTCTTAGCATGATAAAGAAGATTCAAAGAGAGTGAGATGCCAGCTCCTTTCATTCAGTCAGTAGCTTCAAACATTTCTGGACGTTTTTCAATGGCAAAAATCAATGAATATTGTAAATGCACAAACAGTAATATCTCCACATTGCAAGGTGCAATTCTGAAATTTTTTGCTTTTTCCTGTTAATCCTAGCATGATAAAGAAGATTCAAAGAGAGTGAGATGCCAGCTCCTTTCATTCAGTCAGTAGCTTCAAACATTTCTGGTATATGAAAAACATGTTTTTCAATGGCAAAAATCAATGAATATTGTAAATGCACAAACAGTAATATCTCCACATTGCAAGGTGCAATTCTGAAATTTTTTGCTTTATCCTGCTAATCCTAGCATGATAAAGAAGATTCAAAGAGAGTGAGATGCCAGCTCCTTTCATTCAGTCAGTAGCTGCAAACATTTCTGGTATATGAAAAACATGTTTTTCAATGGCAAAAATCAATGAATATTGTAAATGCACAAACAGTAATATCTCCACATTGCAAGGTGCAATTCGGAAATTTTTTGCTTTTTCCTGCTAATCCTAGCATGATAAAGAAGATTCAAAGAGAGTGAGATGCCAGCTCCTTTCATTCAGTCAGTAGCTTCAAACATTTCTGGTATATGAATAACATGATGTTTTTCAATGGCAAAAATCAATGAATATTGTAAATGCACAAACAGTAATATCTCCACATTGCAAGGTGCAATTCTGAAATTTTTTGCTTTTTCCTGCTAATCCTAGCATGATAAAGAAGATTCAAAGAGAGTGAGATGCCAGCTCCTTTCATTCAGTCAGTAGCTTCAAACATTTCTGGACGTTTTTCAATGGCAAAAATCAATGAATATTGTAAATGCACAAACAGTAATATCTCCACATTGCAAGGTGCAATTCTGAAATTTTTTGCTTTTTCCTGTTAATCCTAGCATGATAAAGAAGATTCAAAGAGAGTGAGATGCCAGCTCCTTTCATTCAGTCAGTAGCTTCAAACATTTCTGGTATATGAAAAACATGTTTTTCAATGGCAAAAATCAATGAATATTGTAAATGCACAAACAGTAATATCTCCACATTGCAAGGTGCAATTCTGAAATTTTTTGCTTTATCCTGCTAATCCTAGCATGATAAAGAAGATTCAAAGAGAGTGAGATGCCAGCTCCTTTCATTCAGTCAGTAGCTTCAAACATTTCTGGTATATGAAAAACATGTTTTTCAATGGCAAAAATCAATGAATATTGTAAATGCACAAACAGTAATATCTCCACATTGCAAGGTGCAATTCTGAAATTTTTTGCTTTTTCCTGCTAATCCTAGCATGATAAAGAAGATTCAAAGAGAGTGAGATGCCAGCTCCTTTCATTCAGTCAGTAGCTTCAAACATTTCTGGTATATGAAAAACATGTTTTTCAATGGCAAAAATCAATGAATATTGTAAATGCACAAACAGTAATATCTCCACATTGCACGGTGCAATTCTGAAATTTTTAGCTTTTTCCTGTTAATCCTAGCATGATAAAGAAGATTCAAAGAGAGTGAGATGCCAGCTCCTTTCATTCAGTCAGTAGCTTCAAACATTTCTGGTATATGAAAAACATGTTTTTCAATGGCAAAAATCAATGAATATTGTAAATGCACAAACAGTAATATCTCCACATTGCAAGGTGCAATTCTGAAATTTTTTGCTTTTTCCTGTTAATCCTAGCATGATAAAGAAGATTCAAAGAGAGTGAGATGACAGCTCCTTTCATTCAGTCAGTAGCTTCAAACATTTCTGGTATATGAAAAACATGTTTTTCAATGGCAAAAATCAATGAATATTGTAAATGCACAAACAGTAATATCTCCACATTGCAAGGTGCAATTCTGAAATTTTTTGCTTTTTCCTGCTAATCCTAGCATGATAAAGAAGATTCAAAGAGAGTGAGATGCCAGCTCCTTTCATTCAGTCAGTAGCTTCAAACATTTCTGGTATATGAAAAACATGTTTTTCAATGGCAAAAATCAATGAATATTGTAAATGCACAAACAGTAATATCTCCACATTGCACGGTGCAATTCTGAAATTTTTAGCTTTTTCCTGTTAATCCTAGCATGATAAAGAAGATTCAAAGAGAGTGAGATGCCAGCTCCTTTCATTCAGTCAGTAGCTTCAAACATTTCTGGTATATGAAAAACATGTTTTTCAATGGCAAAAATCAATGAATATTGTAAATGCACAAACAGTAATATCTCCACATTGCAAGGTGCAATTCTGAAATTTTTTGCTTTTTCCTGCTAATCCTAGCATGATAAAGAAGATTCAAAGAGAGTGAGATGCCAGCTCCTTTCATTCAGTCAGTAGCTTCAAACATTTCTGGTATATGAAAAACATGTTTTTCAATGGCAAAAATCAATGAATATTGTAAATGCACAAACAGTAATATCTCCACATTGCACGGTGCAATTCTGAAATTTTTAGCTTTTTCCTGTTAATCCTAGCATGATAAAGAAGATTCAAAGAGAGTGAGATGCCAGCTCCTTTCATTCAGTCAGTAGCTTCAAACATTTCTGGTATATGAAAAACATGTTTTTCAATGGCAAAAATCAATGAATATTGTAAATGCACAAACAGTAATATCTCCACATTGCAAGGTGCAATTCTGAAATTTTTTGCTTTTTCCTGCTAATCCTAGCATGATAAAGAAGATTCAAAGAGAGTGAGATGCCAGCTCCTTTCATTCAGTCAGTAGCTTCAAACATTTCTGGTATATGAAAAACATGTTTTTCAATGGCAAAAATCAATGAATATTGTAAATGCACAAACAGTAATATCTCCACATTGCACGGTGCAATTCTGAAATTTTTAGCTTTTTCCTGTTAATCCTAGCATGATAAAGAAGATTCAAAGAGAGTGAGATGCCAGCTCCTTTCATTCAGTCAGTAGCTTCAAACATTTCTGGTATATGAAAAACATGTTTTTCAATGGCAAAAATCAATGAATATTGTAAATGCACAAACAGTAATATCTCCACATTGCACGGTGCAATTCTGAAATTTTTAGCTTTTTCCTGTTAATCCTAGCATGATAAAGAAGATTCAAAGAGAGTGAGATGCCAGCTCCTTTCATTCAGTCAGTAGCTTCAAACATTTCTGGTATATGAAAAACATGTTTTTCAATGGCAAAAATCAATGAATATTGTAAATGCACAAACAGTAATATCTCCACATTGCAAGGTGCAATTCTGAAATTTTTTGCTTTTTCCTGCTAATCCTAGCATGATAAAGAAGATTCAAAGAGAGTGAGATGCCAGCTCCTTTCATTCAGTCAGTAGCTTCAAACATTTCTGGTATATGAAAAACATGTTTTTCAATGGCAAAAATCAATGAATATTGTAAATGCACAAACAGTAATATCTCCACATTGCACGGTGCAATTCTGAAATTTTTAGCTTTTTCCTGTTAATCCTAGCATGATAAAGAAGATTCAAAGAGAGTGAGATGCCAGCTCCTTTCATTCAGTCAGTAGCTTCAAACATTTCTGGTATATGAAAAACATGTTTTTCAATGGCAAAAATCAATGAATATTGTAAATGCACAAACAGTAATATCTCCACATTGCAAGGTGCAATTCTGAAATTTTTTGCTTTTTCCTGCTAATCCTAGCATGATAAAGAAGATTCAAAGAGAGTGAGATGCCAGCTCCTTTCATTCAGTCAGTAGCTTCAAACATTTCTGGTATATGAAAAACATGTTTTTCAATGGCAAAAATCAATGAATATTGTAAATGCACAAACAGTAATATCTCCACATTGCACGGTGCAATTCTGAAATTTTTAGCTTTTTCCTGTTAATCCTAGCATGATAAAGAAGATTCAAAGAGAGTGAGATGCCAGCTCCTTTCATTCAGTCAGTAGCTTCAAACATTTCTGGTATATGAAAAACATGTTTTTCAATGGCAAAAATCAATGAATATTGTAAATGCACAAACAGTAATATCTCCACATTGCAAGGTGCAATTCTGAAATTTTTTGCTTTTTCCTGCTAATCCTAGCATGATAAAGAAGATTCAAAGAGAGTGAGATGCCAGCTCCTTTCATTCAGTCAGTAGCTTCAAACATTTCTGGTATATGAAAAACATGTTTTTCAATGGCAAAAATCAATGAATATTGTAAATGCACAAACAGTAATATCTCCACATTGCACGGTGCAATTCTGAAATTTTTAGCTTTTTCCTGTTAATCCTAGCATGATAAAGAAGATTCAAAGAGAGTGAGATGCCAGCTCCTTTCATTCAGTCAGTAGCTTCAAACATTTCTGGTATATGAAAAACATGTTTTTCAATGGCAAAAATCAATGAATATTGTAAATGCACAAACAGTAATATCTCCACATTGCAAGGTGCAATTCTGAAATTTTTTGCTTTTTCCTGCTAATCCTAGCATGATAAAGAAGATTCAAAGAGAGTGAGATGCCAGCTCCTTTCATTCAGTCAGTAGCTTCAAACATTTCTGGTATATGAAAAACATGTTTTTCAATGGCAAAAATCAATGAATATTGTAAATGCACAAACAGTAATATCTCCACATTGCACGGTGCAATTCTGAAATTTTTAGCTTTTTCCTGTTAATCCTAGCATGATAAAGAAGATTCAAAGAGAGTGAGATGCCAGCTCCTTTCATTCAGTCAGTAGCTTCAAACATTTCTGGTATATGAAAAACATGTTTTTCAATGGCAAAAATCAATGAATATTGTAAATGCACAAACAGTAATATCTCCACATTGCAAGGTGCAATTCTGAAATTTTTTGCTTTTTCCTGCTAATCCTAGCATGATAAAGAAGATTCAAAGAGAGTGAGATGCCAGCTCCTTTCATTCAGTCAGTAGCTTCAAACATTTCTGGTATATGAAAAACATGTTTTTCAATGGCAAAAATCAATGAATATTGTAAATGCACAAACAGTAATATCTCCACATTGCACGGTGCAATTCTGAAATTTTTAGCTTTTTCCTGTTAATCCTAGCATGATAAAGAAGATTCAAAGAGAGTGAGATGCCAGCTCCTTTCATTCAGTCAGTAGCTTCAATCATTTCTGGACGTTTTTCAATGGCAAAAATCAATGAATATTGTAAATGCACAAACAGTAATTTCTCCGCATTGCAAGGTGCAATTCTGAAATTTTTTGCTTTTTCCTGCTCCTCTTAGCATGATAAAGAAGATTCAAAGAGAGTGAGATGCCAGCTCCTTTCATTCAGTCAGTAGCTTCAAACATTTCTGGTATATGAATAACATGATGTTTTTCAATGGCAAAAATCAATGAATATTGTAAATGCACAAACAGTAATTTCTCCGCATTGCAAGGTGCAATTCTGAAATTTTTTGCTTTTTCCTGCTCCTCTTAGCATGATAAAGAAGATTCAAAGAGAGTGAGATGCCAGCTACTTTCATTCAGTTAGTAGATTCAATCATTTCTGGACGTTTTTCATTGTTAAAAATCAATGAATATTGTAAATGCACAAACAGTAATTTCTCCACATTGCAAGGTGCAATTCTGAAATTTTTTGCTTTTTCCTGCTCCTCTTAGCATGATAATGAAGATTCAAAGAGAGTGAGATGCCAGCTCCTTTCATTCAGTCAGTAGCTTCAAACATTTCTGGTATATGAATAACATGATGTTTTTCAATGGCAAAAATCAGTGAATATTGTAAATGCACAAACAGTAATTTCTCCGCATTGCAAGGTGCAATTCTGAATTTTTTTGCTTTTTCCTGCTCCTCTTAGCATGATAAAGAAGATTCAAAGAGAGTGAGATGCCAGCTCCTTTCATTCAGTCAGTAGCTTCAATCATTTCTGGATGTTTTTCAATGGCAAAAATCAATGAATATTGTAAATGCACAAACTGTAATTTCTCCGCATTGCAAGGTGCAATTCTGAAATTTTTTACTTTTTCCTGCTCCTCTTAGCATGATAAAGAAGATTCAAAGAGAGTGAGATGCCAGCTCCTTTCATTCAGTCAGTAGCTTCAATCATTTCTGGACGTTTTTCAATGGCAAAAATCAATGAATATTGTAAATGCACAAACAGTAATTTCTCCGCATTGCAAGGTGCAATTCTGAAATTTTTTGCTTTTTCCTGCTCCTCTTTGCATGATAAAGAAGATTCAAAGAGAGTGAGATGCCAGCTCCTTTCATTCAGTCAGTACTTTCAATCATTTCTGGACGTTTTTCAATGGCAAAAATCAATGAATATTGTAAATGCACAAACAGTAATTTCTCCGCATTGCAAGGTGCAATTCTGAATTTTTTTGCTTTTTCCCGCTCCTCTTAGCATGATAAAGAAGATTCAAAGAGAGTGAGGTGCCAGCTCCTTTCATTCAGTCAGTAGCTTCAAACATTTCTGGTATATGAATAACATGTTTTTCAATGGCAAAAATCAATGAATATTGTAAATGCACAAACAGTAATTTCTCCGCATTGCAAGGTGCAATTCTGAAATTTTTTGCTTTTTCCTGCTCCTCTTAGCATGATAATGAAGATTCAAAGAGAGTGAGATGCCAGCTCCTTTCATTCAGTCAGTAGCTTCAAACATTTCTGGTATATGAATAACATGATGTTTTTCAATGGCAAAAATCAATGAATATTGTAAATGCACAAACAGTAATTTCTCCGCATTGCAAGGTGCAATTCTGAAATTTTTTGCTTTTTCCTGCTCCTCTTAGCATGATAAAGAAGATTCAAAGAGAGTGAGATGCCAGCTCCTTTCATTCAGTCAGTAGCTTCAATCATTTCTGGATGTTTTTCAATGGCAAAAATCAATGAATATTGTAAATGCACAAACTGTAATTTCTCCGCATTGCAAGGTGCAATTCTGAAATTTTTTACTTTTTCCTGCTCCTCTTAGCATGATAAAGAAGATTCAAAGAGAGTGAGATGTCAGCTCCTTTCATTCAGTCAGTAGCTTCAATCATTTCTGGACGTTTTTCAATGGCAAAAATCAATGAATATTGTAAATGCACAAACAGTAATTTCTCCGCATTGCAAGGTGCAATTCTGAAATTTTTTGCTTTTTCCTGCTCCTCTTAGCATGATAAAGAAGATTCAAAGAGAGTGAGATGCCAGCTCCTTTCATTCAGTCAGTACTTTCAATCATTTCTGGACGTTTTTCAATGGCAAAAATCAATGAATATTGTAAATGCACAAACAGTAATTTCTCCGCATTGCAAGGTGCAATTCTGAATTTTTTTGCTTTTTCCCGCTCCTCTTAGCATGATAAAGAAGATTCAAAGAGAGTGAGGTGCCAGCTCCTTTCATTCAGTCAGTAGCTTCAATCATTTCTGGATGTTTTTCAATGGTAAAAATCAATGAATATTGTAAATGCACAAACAGTAATTTCTCCACATTGCAAGGTGCAATTCTGAAATTTTTTGCTTTTCCCTGCTCCTCTTAGCATGATAAAGAAGATTCAAAGAGAGTGAGATGCCAGCTCCTTTCATTCAGTCAGTAGCTTCAAACATTTCTGGTATATGAATAACATGATGTTTTTCAATGGCAAAAATCAATGAATATTGTAAATGCACAAACAGTAATTTCTCCGCATTGCAAGGTGCAATTCTGAAATTTTTTGCTTTTTCCTGCTCCTCTTAGCATGATAAAGAAGATTCAAAGAGAGTGAGATGCCAGCTCCTTTCATTCAGTCAGTAGCTTCAAACATTTCTGGTATATGAATAACATGATGTTTTTTAATGGCAAAAATCAATGAATATTGTAAATGCACAAACAGTAATTTCTCCGCATTGCAAGGTGCAATTCTGAAATTTTTTGCTTTTTCCTGCTCCTCTTAGCATGATAAAGAAGAATCAAAGAGAGTGAGATGCCAGCTCCTTTCATTCAGTCAGTAGCTTCAATCAATTCTGGACGTTTTTCAATGGCAAAAATCAATGAATATTGTAAATGCACAAACAGTAATTTCTCCGCATTGCAAGGTGCAATTCTGAAATTTTTTGCTTTTTCCTGCTCCTCTTAGCATGATAAAGAAGATTCAAAGAGCGTGAGATGTCAGCTCCTTTCATTCAGTCAGTAGCTTCAAACATTTCTGGTATATGAATAACATGATGTTTTTCAATGGCAAAAATCAATGAATATTGTAAATGCACAAACAGTAATTTCTCCGCATTGCAAGGTGCAATTCTGAAATTTTTTGCTTTTTCCTGCTCCTCTTAGCATGATAAAGAAGATTCAAAGAGAGTGAGATGCCAGCTCCTTTCATTCAGTCAGTAGCTTCAATCATTTCTGGACGTTTTTCAATGGCAAAAATCAATGAATATTGTAAATGCACAAACAGTAATTTCTCCGCATTGCAAGGTGCAATTCTGAAATTTTTTGCTTTTTCCTGCTCCTCTTAGCATGATAAAGAAGATTCAAAGAGAGTGAGATGCCAGCTCCTTTCGTTCAGTCAGTAGCTTCAATCATTTCTGGACGTTTTTCAATGGCAAAAATCATTGAATATTATAAATGCACAAACAGTAATTTCTCCGCATTGCAAGGTGCAATTCTGAAATTTTTTACTTTTTCCTGCTCCTCTTAGCATGATAAAGAAGATTCAAAGAGAGTGAGATGCCAGCTCCTTTCATTCAGTCAGTAGCTTCAATCATTTCTGGTATATGAATAACATGATGTTTTTCAATGGCAAAAATCAATGAATATTGTAAATGCACAAACAGTAATTTCTCCGCATTGCAAGGTGCAATTCTGAAATTTTTTGCTTTTTCCTGCTCCTCTTAGCATGATAAACAAGATTCAAAGAGAGTGAGATGCCAGCTCCTTTCATTCAGTCAGTAGCTTCAATCATTTCTGGACGTTTTTCAATGGCAAAAATCAATGAATATTGTAAATGCACAAACAGTAATTTCTCCGCATTGCAAGGTGCAATTCTGAAATTTTTTGCTTTTTCCTGCTCCTCTTAGCATGATAAAGAAGATTCAAAGAGAGTGAGATGCCAGCTCCTTTCATTCAGTCAGTAGCTTCAAACATTTCTGGTATATGAATAACATGATGTTTTTCAATGGCAAAAATCAATGAATATTGTAAATGCACAAACAGTAATTTCTCCGCATTGCAAGGTGCAATTCTGAAATTTTTTGCTTTTTCCTGCTCCTCTTAGCATGATAAAGAAGATTCAAAGAGAGTGAGATGCCAGCTCCTTTCATTCAGTCAGTAGCTTCAATCATTTCTGGACGTTTTTCAATGGCAAAAACCAATGAATATTGTAAATGCACAAACAGTAATTTCTCCGCATTGCAAGGTGCAATTCTGAAATTTTTTGCTTTTTCCTGCTCCTCTTAGCATGATAAAGAAGATTCAAAGAGAGTGAGATGCCAGCTCCTTTCATTCAGTCAGTAGCTTCAATCATTTCTGGACGTTTTTCAATGGCAAAAATCAATGAATATTGTAAATGCACAAACAGTAATTTCTCCGCATTGCAAGGTGCAATTCTGAAATGTTTTGCTTTTTCCTGCTCCTCTTAGCATGATAAAGAAGATTCAAAGAGAGTGAGATGCCAGCTCCTTTCATTCAGTCAGTAGCTTCAATCATTTCTGGACGTTTTTCAATGGCAAAAATCAATGAATATTGTAAATGCACAAACAGTAATTTCTCCGCATTGCAAGGTGCAATTCTGAAATTTTTTGCTTTTTCCTGCTCCTCTTAGCATGATAAAGAAGATTCAAAGAGAGTGAGATGCCAGCTCCTTTCATTCAGTCAGTAGCTTCAATCATTTCTGGAAGTTTTTCAATGCAAAAATCAATGAATATTGTAAATGCACAAACAGTAATTTCTCCGCATTGCAAGGTGCAATTCTGAAATTTTTTGCTTTTTCCTGCTCCTCTTAGCATGATAAAGAAGATTCAAAGAGAGTGAGATGCCAGCTCCTTTCATTCAGTCAGTAGCTTCAATCATTTCTGGACATTTTTCAATGGCAAAAATCAATGAATATTGTAAATGCACAAACAGTAATTTCTCCGCATTGCAAGGTGCAATTCTGAAATTTTTTGCTTTTTCCTGCTCCTCTTAGCATGATAAAGAAGATTCAAAGAGAGTGAGATGCCAGCTCCTTTCATTCAGTCAGTAGCTTCAAACATTTCTGGTATATGAATAACATGATGTTTTTCAATGGCAAAAATCAATGAATATTGTAAATGCACAAACAGTAATTTCTCCGCATTGCAAGGTGCAATTCTGAAATTTTTTGCTTTTTCCTGCTCCTCTTAGCATGATAAAGAAGATTCAAAGAGAGTGAGATGCCAGCTCCTTTCATTCAGTCAGTAGCTTCAAACATTTCTGGTATATGAATAACATGATGTTTTTCAATGGCAAAAATCAATGAATATTGTAAATGCACAAACAGTAATTTCTCCGCATTGCAAGGTGCAATTCTGAAATTTTTTGCTTTTTCCTGCTCCTCTTAGCATGATAAAGAAGATTCAAAGAGAGTGAGATGCCAGCTCCTTTCATTCAGTCAGTAGCTTCAATCATTTCTGGACGTTTTTCAATGCCAAAAATCAATGAATATTGTAAATGCACAAACAGTAATTTCTCCGCATTGCAAGGTGCAATTCTGAAATTTTTTGCTTTTTCCTGCTCCTCTTAGCATGATAAAGAAGATTCAAAGAGCGTGAGATGTCAGCTCCTTTCATTCAGTCAGTAGCTTCAAACATTTCTGGTATATGAATAACATGATGTTTTTCAATGGCAAAAATCAATGAATATTGTAAATGCACAAACAGTAATTTCTCCGCATTGCAAGGTGCAATTCTGAAATTTTTTGCTTTTTCCTGCTCCTCTTAGCATGATAAAGAAGATTCAAAGAGAGTGAGATGCCAGCTCCTTTCATTCAGTCAGTAGCTTCAATCATTTCTGGACGTTTTTCAATGGCAAAAATCAATGAATATTGTAAATGCACAAACAGTAATTTCTCCGCATTGCAAGGTGCAATTCTGAAATTTTTTGCTTTTTCCTGCTCCTCTTAGCATGATAAAGAAGATTCAAAGAGAGTGAGATGCCAGCTCCTTTCATTCAGTCAGTAGCTTCAAACATTTCTGGTATATGAATAACATGATGTTTTTCAATGGCAAAAATCAATGAATATTGTAAATGCACAAACAGTAATTTCTCCGCATTGCAAGGTGCAATTCTGAAATTTTTTGCTTTTTCCTGCTCCTCTTAGCATGATAAAGAAGATTCAAAGAGAGTGAGATGCCAGCTCCTTTCATTCAGTCAGTAGCTTCAATCATTTCTGGACGTTTTTCAATGGCAAAAATCAATGAATATTGTAAATGCACAAACAGTAATTTCTCCGCATTGCAAGGTGCAATTCTGAAATGTTTTGCTTTTTCCTGCTCCTCTTAGCATGATAAAGAAGATTCAAAGAGCGTGAGATGTCAGCTCCTTTCATTCAGTCAGTAGCTTCAAACATTTCTGGTATATGAATAACATGATGTTTTTCAAAGGCAAAAATCAATGAATATTGTAAATGCACAAACAGTAATTTCTCCGCATTGCAAGGTGCAATTCTGAAATTATTTGCTTTTTCCTGCTCCTCTTAGCATGATAAAGAAGATTCAAAGAGAGTGAGATGCCAGCTCCTTTCATTCAGTCAGTAGCTTCAATCATTTCTGGACGTTTTTCAATGGCAAAAATCAATGAATATTGTAAATGCACAAACAGTAATTTCTCCGCATTGCAAGGTGCAATTCTGAAATTTTTTGCTTTTTCCTGCTCCTCTTAGCATGATAAAGAAGATTCAAAGAGAGTGAGATGCCAGCTCCTTTCGTTCAGTCAGTAGCTTCAATCATTTCTGGACGTTTTTCAATGGCAAAAATCATTGAATATTATAAATGCACAAACAGTAATTTCTCCGCATTGCAAGGTGCAATTCTGAAATTTTTTACTTTTTCCTGCTCCTCTTAGCATGATAAAGAAGATTCAAAGAGAGTGAGATGCCAGCTCCTTTCATTCAGTCAGTAGCTTCAATCATTTCTGGTATATGAATAACATGATGTTTTTCAATGGCAAAAATCAATGAATATTGTAAATGCACAAACAGTAATTTCTCCGCATTGCAAGGTGCAATTCTGAAATTTTTTGCTTTTTCCTGCTCCTCTTAGCATGATAAACAAGATTCAAAGAGAGTGAGATGCCAGCTCCTTTCATTCAGTCAGTAGCTTCAATCATTTCTGGACGTTTTTCAATGGCAAAAATCAATGAATATTGTAAATGCACAAACAGTAATTTCTCCGCATTGCAAGGTGCAATTCTGAAATTTTTTGCTTTTTCCTGCTCCTCTTAGCATGATAAAGAAGATTCAAAGAGAGTGAGATGCCAGCTCCTTTCATTCAGTCAGTAGCTTCAAACATTTCTGGTATATGAATAACATGATGTTTTTCAATGGCAAAAATCAATGAATATTGTAAATGCACAAACAGTAATTTCTCCGCATTGCAAGGTGCAATTCTGAAATTTTTTGCTTTTTCCTGCTCCTCTTAGCATGATAAAGAAGATTCAAAGAGAGTGAGATGCCAGCTCCTTTCATTCAGTCAGTAGCTTCAATCATTTCTGGACGTTTTTCAATGGCAAAAATCAATGAATATTGTAAATGCACAAACAGTAATTTCTCCGCATTGCAAGGTGCAATTCTGAAATTTTTTGCTTTTTCCTGCTCCTCTTAGCATGATAAAGAAGATTCAAAGAGAGTGAGATGCCAGCTCCTTTCATTCAGTCAGTAGCTTCAATCATTTCTGGACGTTTTTCAATGGC
The DNA here is from genome assembly GCF_046119375.1 of Phyllobates terribilis. Taxonomy (NCBI): domain Eukaryota; kingdom Metazoa; phylum Chordata; class Amphibia; order Anura; family Dendrobatidae; genus Phyllobates; species Phyllobates terribilis. The sequence goes on from NW_027367780.1 coordinate 25,423, forward strand.
AAAAATCAATGAATATTGTAAATGCACAAACAGTAATTTCTCCGCATTGCAAGGTGCAATTCTGAAATTTTTTGCTTTTTCCTGCTCCTCTTAGCATGATAAAGAAGATTCAAAGAGAGTGAGATGCCAGCTCCTTTCATTCAGTCAGTAGCTTCAAACATTTCTGGTATATGAATAACCTGATGTTTTTCAATGGCAAAAATCAATGAATATTGTAAATGCACAAACAGTAATTTCTCCGCATTGCAAGGTGCAAGTCTGAAATTTTTTGCTTTTTCCTGCTCCTCTTAGTATGATAAAGAAGATTCAAAGAGAGTGAGATGCCAGCTACTTTCATTCAGTCAGTAGCTTCAATCATTTCTGGACGTTTTTCAATGGTAAAAATCAATGAATATTGTAAATGCACAAACAGTAATTTCTCCACATTGCAAGGTGCAATTCTGAAATTTTTTGCTTTTTCCTGCTCCTCTTAGCATGATAAAGAAGATTCAAAGAGAGTGAGATGCCAGCTCCTTTCATTCAGTCAGTAGCTTCAAACATTTCTGGTATATGAATAACATGATGTTTTTCAATGGCAAAAATCAATGAATATTGTAAATGCACAAACAGTAATTTCTCCGCATTGCAAGGTGCAATTCTGAAATTTTTTGCTTTTTCCTGCTCCTCTTAGCATGATAAAGAAGATTCAAAGAGAGTGAGATGCCAGCTCCTTTCATTCAGTCAGTAGCTTCAAACATTTCTGGTATATGAATAACATGATGTTTTTCAATGGCAAAAATCAATGAATATTGTAAATGCACAAACAGTAATTTCTCCGCATTGCAAGGTGCAATTCTGAAATTTTTTGCTTTTTCCTGCTCCTCTTAGCATGATAAAGAAGATTCAAAGAGAGTGAGATGCCAGCTACTTTCATTCAGTCAGTAGATTCAATCATTTCTGGACGTTTTTCATTGTTAAAAATCAATGAATATTGTAAATGCACAAACAGTAATTTCTCCACATTGCAAGGTGCAATTCTGAAATTTTTTGCTTTTTCCTGCTCCTCTTAGCATGATAATGAAGATTCAAAGAGAGTGAGATGCCAGCTCCTTTCATTCAGTCAGTAGCTTCAAACATTTCTGGTATATGAATAACATGATGTTTTTCAATGGCAAAAATCAATGAATATTGTAAATGCACAAACAGTAATTTCTCCGCATTGCAAGGTGCAATTCTGAAATTTTTTGCTTTTTCCTGCTCCTCTTAGCCTGATAAAGAAGATTCAAAGAGAGTGAGATGCCAGCTCCTTTCATTCAGTCAGTAGCTTCAATCATTTCTGGATGTTTTTCAATGGCAAAAATCAATGAATATTGTAAATGCACAAACTGTAATTTCTCCGCATTGCAAGGTGCAATTCTGAAATTTTTTACTTTTTCCTGCTCCTCTTAGCATGATAAAGAAGATTCAAAGAGAGTGAGATGCCAGCTCCTTTCATTCAGTCAGTAGCTTCAATCATTTCTGGACGTTTTTCAATGGCAAAAATCAATGAATATTGTAAATGCACAAACAGTAATTTCTCCGCATTGCAAGGTGCAATTCTGAAATTTTTTGCTTTTTCCTGCTCCTCTTAGCATGATAAAGAAGATTCAAAGAGAGTGAGATGCCAGCTCCTTTCATTCAGTCAGTACTTTCAATCATTTCTGGACGTTTTTCAATGGCAAAAATCAATGAATATTGTAAATGCACAAACAGTAATTTCTCCGCATTGCAAGGTGCAATTCTGAATTTTTTTGCTTTTTCCCGCTCCTCTTAGCATGATAAAGAAGATTCAAAGAGAGTGAGGTGCCAGCTCCTTTCATTCAGTCAGTAGCTTCAAACATTTCTGGTATATGAATAACATGTTTTTCAATGGCAAAAATCAATGAATATTGTAAATGCACAAACAGTAATTTCTCCGCATTGCAAGGTGCAATTCTGAAATTTTTTGCTTTTTCCTGCTCCTCTTAGCATGATAATGAAGATTCAAAGAGAGTGAGATGCCAGCTCCTTTCATTCAGTCAGTAGCTTCAAACATTTCTGGTATATGAATAACATGATGTTTTTCAATGGCAAAAATCAATGAATATTGTAAATGCACAAACAGTAATTTCTCCGCATTGCAAGGTGCAATTCTGAAATTTTTTGCTTTTTCCTGCTCCTCTTAGCATGATAAAGAAGATTCAAAGAGAGTGAGATGCCAGCTCCTTTCATTCAGTCAGTAGCTTCAATCATTTCTGGATGTTTTTCAATGGCAAAAATCAATGAATATTGTAAATGCACAAACTGTAATTTCTCCGCATTGCAAGGTGCAATTCTGAAATTTTTTACTTTTTCCTGCTCCTCTTAGCATGATAAAGAAGATTCAAAGAGAGTGAGATGCCAGCTCCTTTCATTCAGTCAGTAGCTTCAATCATTTCTGGACGTTTTTCAATGGCAAAAATCAATGAATATTGTAAATGCACAAACAGTAATTTCTCCGCATTGCAAGGTGCAATTCTGAAATTTTTTGCTTTTTCCTGCTCCTCTTAGCATGATAAAGAAGATTCAAAGAGAGTGAGATGCCAGCTCCTTTCATTCAGTCAGTACTTTCAATCATTTCTGGACGTTTTTCAATGGCAAAAATCAATGAATATTGTAAATGCACAAACAGTAATTTCTCCGCATTGCAAGGTGCAATTCTGAATTTTTTTGCTTTTTCCCGCTCCTCTTAGCATGATAAAGAAGATTCAAAGAGAGTGAGGTGCCAGCTCCTTTCATTCAGTCAGTAGCTTCAAACATTTCTGGTATATGAATAACATGTTTTTCAATGGCAAAAATCAATGAATATTGTAAATGCACAAACAGTAATTTCTCCGCATTGCAAGGTGCAATTCTGAAATTTTTTGCTTTTTCCTGCTCCGCTTAGCATGATAAAGAAGATTCAAAGAGAGTGAGATGCCAGCTCCTTTCATTCAGTCAGTAGCTTCAAACATTTCTGGTATATGAATAACATGATGTTTTTCAATGTCAAAAATCAATGAATATTGTAAATGCACAAACAGTAATTTCTCCGCATTGCAAGGTGCAAGTCTGAAATTTTTTGCTTTTTCCTGCTCCTCTTAGCATGATAAAGAAGATTCAAAGAGAGTGAGATGCCAGCTACTTTCATTCAGTCAGTAGCTTCAATCATTTCTGGACGTTTTTCAATGGTAAAAATCAATGAATATTGTAAATGCACAGTAATTTCTCCACATTGCAAGGTGCAATTCTGAAATTTTTTGCTTTTTCCTGCTCCTCTTAGCATGATAAAGAAGATTCAAAGAGAGTGAGATGCCAGCTCCTTTCATTCAGTCAGTAGCTTCAAACATTTCTGGTATATGAATAACATGATGTTTTTCAATGGCAAAAATCAATGAATATTGTAAATGCACAAACAGTAATTTCTCCGCATTGCAAGGTGCAATTCTGAAATTTTTTGCTTTTTCCTGCTCCTCTTAGCATGATAAAGAAGATTCAAAGAGAGTGAGATGCCAGCTCCTTTCATTCAGTCAGTAGCTTCAATCATTTCTGGACGTTTTTCAATGGCAAAAATCAATGAATATTGTAAATGCACAAACAGTAATTTCTCTGCATTGCAAGGTGCAATTCTGAAATTTTTTGCTTTTTCCTGCTCCTCTTAGCATGATAAAGAAGATTCAAAGAGAGTGAGATGTCAGCTCCTTTCATTCAGTCAGTAGCTTCAAACATTTCTGGTATATGAATAACATGATGTTTTTCAATGGCAAAAATCAATGAATATTGTAAATGCACAAACAGTAATTTCTCCGCATTGCAAGGTGCAATTCTGAAATTTTTTGCTTTTTCCTGCTCCTCTTAGCATGATAAAGAAGATTCAAAGAGAGTGAGATGCCAGCTCCTTTCATTCAGTCAGTAGCTTCAATCATTTCTGGACGTTTTTCAATGGCAAAAATCAATGAATATTGTAAATGCACAAACAGTAATTTCTCCGCATTGCAAGGTGCAATTCTGAAATTTTTTGATTTTTCCTGCTCCTCTTAGCATGATAAAGAAGATTCAAAGAGAGTGAGATGCCAGCTACTTTCATTCAGTCAGTAGCTTCAAACATTTCTGGTATATGAATAACATAATGTTTTTCAATGGCAAAAATCAATGAATATTGTAAATGCACTAACAGTAATTTCTCCGCATTGCAAGGTGCAAGTCTGAAATTTTTTGCTTTTTCCTGCTCCTCTTAGCATGATAAAGAAGATTCAAAGAGAGTGAGATGCCAGCTACTTTCATTCAGTCAGTAGCTTCAATCATTTCTGGACGTTTTTCAATGGTAAAAATCAATGAATATTGTAAATGCACAAACAGTAATTTCTCCACATTGCAAGGTGCAATTCTGAAATTTTTTGCTTTTTCCTGCTCCTCTTAGCATGATAAAGAAGATTCAAAGAGAGTGAGATGCCAGCTCCTTTCATTCAGTCAGTAGCTTCAAACATTTCTGGTATATGAATAACATGATGTTTTTCAATGGCAAAAATCAATGAATATTGTAAATGCACAAACAGTAATTTCTCCGCATTGCAAGGTGCAATTCTGAAATTTTTTGCTTTTTCCTGCTCCTCTTAGCATGATAAAGAAGATTCAAAGAGAGTGAGATGCCAGCTCCTTTCATTCAGTCAGTAGCTTCAATCATTTCTGGATGTTTTTCAATGGCAAAAATCAATGAATATTGTAAATGCACAAACTGTAATTTCTCCGCATTGCAAGGTGCAATTCTGAAATTTTTTGCTTTTTCCTGCTCCTCTTAGCATGATAAAGAAGATTCAAAGAGAGTGAGATGCCAGCTCCTTTCATTCAGTCAGTAGCTTCAATCATTTCTGGACGTTTTTCAATGGCAAAAATCAATGAATATTGTAAATGCACAAACAGTAATTTCTCCGCATTGCAAGGTGCAATTCTGAAATTTTTTGCTTTTTCCTGCTCCTCTTAGCATGATAAAGAAGATTCAAAGAGAGTGAGATGCCAGCTCCTTTCATTCAGTCAGTACCTTCAATCATTTCTGGACGTTTTTCAATGGCAAAAATCAATGAATATTGTAAATGCACAAACAGTAATTTCTCCGCATTGCAAGGTGCAATTCTGAAATTTTTTGCTTTTTCCCGCTCCTCTTAGCATGATAAAGAAGATTCAAAGAGAGTGAGGTGCCAGCTCCTTTCATTCAGTCAGTAGCTTCAAACATTTCTGGTATATGAATAACATGTTTTTCAATGGCAAAAATCAATGAATATTGTAAATGCACAAACAGTAATTTCTCCGCATTGCAAGGTGCAATTCTGAAATTTTTTGATTTTTCCTGCTCCTCTTAGCATGATAAAGAAGATTCAAAGAGAGTGAGATGCCAGCTCCTTTCATTCAGTCAGTAGCTTCAATCATTTCTGGACGTTTTTCAATGGCAAAAATCAATGAATATTGTAAATGCACAAACAGTAATTTCTCCGCATTGCAAGGTGCAATTCTGAAATTTTTTGCTTTTTCCTGCTCCTCTTAGCATGATAAAGAAGATTCAAAGAGAGTGAGATGCCAGCTCCTTTCATTCAGTCAGTAGCTTCAAACATTTCTGGTATATGAATAACATGATGTTTTTCAATGGCAAAAATCAATGAATATTGTAAATGCACAAACAGTAATTTCTCCGCATTGCAAGGTGCAATTCTGAAATTTTTTGCTTTTTCCTGCTCCTCTTAGCATGATAAAGAAGATTCAAAGAGAGTGAGATGCCAGCTCCTTTCATTCAGTCAGTAGCTTCAAACATTTCTGGTATATGAATAACATGATGTTTTTCAATGGCAAAAATCAATGAATATTGTAAATGCACAAACAGTAATTTCTCCGCATTGCAAGGTGCAAGTCTGAAATTTTTTGCTTTTTCCTGCTCCTCTTAGCATGATAAAGAAGATTCAAAGAGAGTGAGATGCCAGCTACTTTCATTCAGTCAGTAGCTTCAATCATTTCTGGACGTTTTTCAATGGTAAAAATCAATGAATATTGTAAATGCACAAACAGTAATTTCTCCACATTGCAAGGTGCAATTCTGAAATTTTTTGCTTTTTCCTGCTCCTCTTAGCATGATAAAGAAGATTCAAAGAGAGTGAGATGCCAGCTCCTTTCATTCAGTCAGTAGCTTCAAACATTTCTGGTATATGAATAACATGATGTTTTTCAATGGCAAAAATCAATGAATATTGTAAATGCACAAACAGTAATTTCTCCGCATTGCAAGGTGCAATTCTGAAATTTTTTGCTTTTTCCTGCTCCTCTTAGCATGATAAAGAAGATTCAAAGAGAGTGAGATGCCAGCTCCTTTCATTCAGTCAGTAGCTTCAATCATTTCTGGATGTTTTTCAATGGCAAAAATCAATGAATATTGTAAATGCACAAACTGTAATTTCTCCGCATTGCAAGGTGCAATTCTGAAATTGTTTGCTTTTTCCTGCTCCTCTTAGCATGTTAAAGAACATTCAAAGAGAGTGAGATGCCAGCTCCTTTCATTCAGTCAGTAGCTTCAATCATTTCTGGACGTTTTTCAGTGGCAAAAATAAATGAATATTGTAAATGCACAAACAGTAATTTCTCCGCATTGCAAGGTGCAATTCTGAAATTTTTTGCTTTTTCCTGCTCCTCTTAGCATGATAAAGAAGATTCAAAGAGAGTGAGATGCCAGCTCCTTTCATTCAGTCAGTACCTTCAATCATTTCTGGACGTTTTTCAATGGCAAAAATCAATGAATATTGTAAATGCACAAACAGTAATTTCTCCGCATTGCAAGGTGCAAGTCTGAAATTTTTTGCTTTTTCCTGCTCCTCTTAGCATGATAAAGAAGATTCAAAGAGAGTGAGATGCCAGCTACTTTCATTCAGTCAGTAGCTTCAATCATTTCTGGACGTTTTTCAATGGTAAAAATCAATGAATATTGTAAATGCACAAACAGTAATTTCTCCACATTGCAAGGTGCAATTCTGAAATTTTTTGCTTTTTCCTGCTCCTCTTAGCATGATAAAGAAGATTCAAAGAGAGTGAGATGCCAGCTCCTTTCATTCAGTCAGTAGCTTCAAACATTTCTGGTATATGAATAACATGATGTTTTTCAATGGCAAAAATCAATGAATATTGTAAATGCACAAACAGTAATTTCTCCGCATTGCAAGGTGCAATTCTGAAATTTTTTGCTTTTTCCTGCTCCTCTTAGCATGATAAAGAAGATTCAAAGAGAGTGAGATGCCAGCTCCTTTCATTCAGTCAGTAGCTTCAATCATTTCTGGATGTTTTTCAATGGCAAAAATCAATGAATATTGTAAATGCACAAACTGTAATTTCTCCGCATTGCAAGGTGCAATTCTGAAATTTTTTGCTTTTTCCTGCTCCTCTTAGCATGATAAAGAAGATTCAAAGAGAGTGAGATGCCAGCTCCTTTCATTCAGTCAGTAGCTTCAATCATTTCTGGACGTTTTTCAATGGCAAAAATCAATGAATATTGTAAATGCACAAACAGTAATTTCTCCGCATTGCAAGGTGCAATTCTGAAATTTTTTGCTTTTTCCTGCTCCTCTTAGCATGATAAAGAAGATTCAAAGAGAGTGAGATGCCAGCTCCTTTCATTCAGTCAGTACCTTCAATCATTTCTGGACGTTTTTCAATGGCAAAAATCAATGAATATTGTAAATGCACAAACAGTAATTTCTCCGCATTGCAAGGTGCAATTCTGAAATTTTTTGCTTTTTCCCGCTCCTCTTAGCATGATAAAGAAGATTCAAAGAGAGTGAGGTGCCAGCTCCTTTCATTCAGTCAGTAGCTTCAAACATTTCTGGCATATGAATAACATGTTTTTCAATGGCAAAAATCAATGAATATTGTAAATGCACAAACAGTAATTTCTCCGCATTGCAAGGTGCAATTCTGAAATTTTTTGATTTTTCCTGCTCCTCTTAGCATGATAAAGAAGATTCAAAGAGAGTGAGATGCCAGCTCCTTTCATTCAGTCAGTAGCTTCAATCATTTCTGGACGTTTTTCAATGGCAAAAATCAATGAATATTGTAAATGCACAAACAGTAATTTCTCCGCATTGCAAGGTGCAATTCTGAAATTTTTTGCTTTTTCCTGCTCCTCTTAGCATGATAAAGAAGATTCAAAGAGAGTGAGATGCCAGCTCCTTTCATTCAGTCAGTAGCTTCAAACATTTCTGGTATATGAATAACATGATGTTTTTCAATGGCAAAAATCAATGAATATTGTAAATGCACAAACAGTAATTTCTCCGCATTGCAAGGTGCAATTCTGAAATTTTTTGCTTTTTCCTGCTCCTCTTAGCATGATAAAGAAGATTCAAAGAGAGTGAGATGCCAGCTCCTTTCATTCAGTCAGTAGCTTCAAACATTTCTGGTATATGAATAACATGATGTTTTTCAATGGCAAAAATCAATGAATATTGTAAATGCACAAACAGTAATTTCTCCGCATTGCAAGGTGCAAGTCTGAAATTTTTTGCTTTTTCCTGCTCCTCTTAGCATGATAAAGAAGATTCAAAGAGAGTGAGATGCCAGCTACTTTCATTCAGTCAGTAGCTTCAATCATTTCTGGACGTTTTTCAATGGTAAAAATCAATGAATATTGTAAATGCACAAACAGTAATTTCTCCACATTGCAAGGTGCAATTCTGAAATTTTTTGCTTTTTCCTGCTCCTCTTAGCATGATAAAGAAGATTCAAAGAGAGTGAGATGCCAGCTCCTTTCATTCAGTCAGTAGCTTCAAACATTTCTGGTATATGAATAACATGATGTTTTTCAATGGCAAAAATCAATGAATATTGTAAATGCACAAACAGTAATTTCTCCGCATTGCAAGGTGCAATTCTGAAATTTTTTGCTTTTTCCTGCTCCTCTTAGCATGATAAAGAAGATTCAAAGAGAGTGAGATGCCAGCTCCTTTCATTCAGTCAGTAGCTTCAATCATTTCTGGATGTTTTTCAATGGCAAAAATCAATGAATATTGTAAATGCACAAACTGTAATTTCTCCGCATTGCAAGGTGCAATTCTGAAATTTTTTGCTTTTTCCTGCTCCTCTTAGCATGATCATTTCTGGTATATGAATAACATGTTTTTCAATGGCAAAAATCAATGAATATTGTAAATGCACAAACAGTAATTTCTCCGCATTGCAAGGTGCAATTCTGAAATTTTTTGCTTTTTCCCGCTCCTCTTAGCATGATAAAGACGATTCAAAGAGAGTGAGGTGCCAGCTCCTTTCATTCAGTCAGAATCTTCAAACATTTCTGGTATATGAATAACATGTTTTTCAATGGCAAAAATCAATGAATATTGTAAATGCACAAACAGTAATTTCTCCGCATTGCAAGGTGCAATTCTGAAATTTTTTGATTTTTCCTGCTCCTCTTAGCATGATAAAGAAGATTCAAAGAGAGTGAGATGCCGGCTCCTTTCATTCAGTCAGTAGCTTCAATCATTTCTGGACGTTTTTCAATGGCAAAAATCAATGAATATTGTAAATGCACAAACAGTAATTTCTCCGCATTGCAAGGTGCAATTCTGAAATTTTTTGCTTTTTCCTGCTCCTCTTAGCATGATAAAGAAGATTCAAAGAGAGTGAGATGCCAGCTCCTTTCATTCAGTCAGTAGCTTTAAACATTTCTGGTATATGAATAACATGATGTTTTTCAATGGCAAAAATCAATGAATATTGTAAATGCACAAACAGTAATTTCTCCGCATTGCAAGGTGCAATTCTGAAATTTTTTGCTTTTTCCTGCTCCTCTTAGCATGATAAAGAAGATTCAAAGAGAGTGAGATGCCAGCTCCTTTCATTCAGTCAGTAGCTTCAAACATTTCTGGTATATGAATAACATGATGTTTTTCAATGGCAAAAATCAATGAATATTGTAAATGCACAAACAGTAATTTCTCCGCATTGCAAGGTGCAAGTCTGAAATTTTTTGCTTTTTCCTGCTCCTCTTAGCATGATAAAGAAGATTCAAAGAGAGTGAGATGCCAGTTACTTTCATTCAGTCAGTAGCTTCAATCATTTCTGGACGTTTTTCAATGGTAAAAATCAATGAATATTGTAAATGCACAAACAGTAATTTCTCCACATTGCAAGGTGCAATTCTGAAATTTTTTGCTTTTTCCTGCTCCTCTTAGCATGATAAAGAAGATTCAAAGAGAGTGAGATGCCAGCTCCTTTCATTCAGTCAGTAGCTTCAAACATTTCTGGTATATGAATAACATGATGTTTTTCAATGGCAAAAATCAATGAATATTGTAAATGCACAAACAGTAATTTCTCCGCATTGCAAGGTGCAATTCTGAAATTTTTTGCTTTTTCCTGCTCCTCTTAGCATGATAAAGAAGATTCAAAGAGAGTGAGATGCCAGCTCCTTTCATTCAGTCAGTAGCTTCAAACATTTCTGGTATATGAATAACATGATGTTTTTCAATGGCAAAAATCAATGAATATTGTAAATGCACAAAAAGTAATTTCTCCGCATTGCAAGGTGCAATTCTGAAATTTTTTGCTTTTTCCTGCTCCTCTTAGCATGATAAAGAAGATTCAAAGAGAGTGAGATGCCAGCTCCTTTCATTCAGTCAGTAGCTTCAATCATTTCTGGATGTTTTTCAATGGCAAAAATCAATGAATATTGTAAATGCACAAACAGTAATTTCTCCGCATTGCAAGGTGCAATTCTGAAATTTTTTGCTTTTTCCTGCTCCTCTTAGCATGATAAAGAAGATTCAAAGAGAGTGAGATGTCAGCTCCTTTCATTCAGTCAGTAGCTTCAAACATTTCTGGTATATGAATAACATGATGTTTTTCAATGGCAAAAATCAATGAATATTGTAAATGCACAAACAGTAATTTCTCCGCATTGCAAGGTGCAATTCTGAAATTTTTTGCTTTTTCCTGCTCCTCTTAGCATGATAAAGAAGATTCAAAGAGAGTGAGATGCCAGCTCCTTTCATTCAGTCAGTAGCTTCAATCATTTCTGGATGTTTTTCAATGGCAAAAATCAATGAATATTGTAAATGCACAAACAGTAATTTCTCCGCATTGCAAGGTGCAATTCTGAAATTTTTTGCTTTTTCCTGCTCCTCTTAGCATGATAAAGAAGATTCAAAGAGAGTGAGATGCCAGCTCCTTTCATTCAGTCAGTAGCTTCAATCATTTCTGGACGTTTTTCAATGGCAAAAATCAATGAATATTGTAAATGCACAAACTGTAATTTCTCCGCATTGCAAGGTGCAATTCTGAAATTTTTTGCTTTTTCCTGCTCCTCTTAGCATGATAAACAAGATTCAAAGAGAGTGAGATGCCAGTTCCTTTCATTCAGTCAGTAGCTTCAATCATTTCTGGATGTTTTTCAATGGCAAAAATCAATGAATATTGTAAATGCACAAACAGTAATTTCTCCGCATTGCAAGGTGCAATTCTGAAATTTTTTGCTTTTTCCTGCTCCTCTTAGCATGATAAAGAAGATTCAAAGAGAGTGAGATGCCAGCTCCTTTCATTCAGTCAGTAGCTTCAATCATTTCTGGACGTTTTTCAATGGCAAAAATCAATGAATATTGTAAATTCACAAACAGTAATTTCTCCGCATTGCAAGGTGCAATTCTGAAATTTTTTGCTTTTTCCTGCTCCTCTTAGCATGATAAAGAAGACTCAAAGAGAGTGAGATGCCAGCTCCTTTCATTCAGTCAGTAGCTTCAAACATTTCTGGTATATGAATAACATGATGTTTTTCAATGGCAAAAATCAATGAATATTGTAAATGCACAAACAGTAATTTCTCCGCATTGCAAGGTGCAATTCTGAAATTTTTTGCTTTTTCCTGCTCCTCTTAGCATGATAAAGAAGATTCAAAGAGAGTGAGATGCCAGCTCCTTTTGTTCAGTCAGTAGCTTCAATCATTTCTGGACGTTTTTCAATGGCAAAAATCATTGAATATTATAAATGCACAAACAGTAATTTCTCCGCATTGCAAGGTGCAATTCTGAAATTTTTTGCTTTTTCCTGCTCCTCTTAGCATGATAAACAAGATTCAAAGAGAGTGAGATGCCAGCTCCTTTCATTCAGTCAGTAGCTTCAATCATTTCTGGACGTTTTTCAATGGCAAAAATCAATGAATATTGTAAATGCACAAACAGTAATTTCTCCGCATTGCAAGGTGCAATTCTGAAATTTTTTGCTTTTTCCTGCTCCTCTTAGCATGATAAAGAAGATTCAAAGAGAGTGAGATGCCAGCTCCTTTCATTCAGTCAGTAGCTTCAATCATTTCTGGACGTTTTTCAATGGCAAAAATCAATGAATATTGTAAATGCACAAACAGTAATTTCTCCGCATTGCAAAGTGCAATTCTGAAATTTTTTGCTTTTTCCTGCTCCTCTTAGCATGATAAAGAGATTCAAAGAGAGTGAGATGCCAGCTCCTTTCATTCAGTCAGTAGCTTCAAACATTTCTGGTATATGAATAACATGATGTTTTTCAATGGTAAAAATCAATGAATATTGTAAATGCACAAACAGTAATTTCTCCGCATTGCAAGGTGCAATTCTGAAATTTTTTGCTTTTTCCTGCTCCTCTTAGCATGATAAAGAAGATTCAAAGAGAGTGAGATGCCAGCTCCTTTCATTCAGTCAGTAGCTTCAATCATTTCTGGTATATGAATAACATGATGTTTTTCAATGGCAAAAATCAATGAATATTGTAAATGCACAAACAGTAATTTCTCCGCATTGCAAGGTGCAATTCTGAAATTTTTTGCTTTTTCCTGCTCCTCTTAGCATGATAAAGAAGATTCAAAGAGAGTGAGATGCCAGCTCCTTTCATTCAGTCAGTAGCTTCAATCATTTCTGGACGTTTTTCAATGGCAAAAATCAATGAATATTGTAAATGCACAAACAGTAATTTCTCCGCATTGCAAGGTGCAATTCTGAAATTTTTTGCTTTTTCCTGCTCCTCTTAGCATGATAAAGAAGATTCAAAGAGAGTGAGATGCCAGCTCCTTTCATTCAGTCAGTAGCTTCAATCATTTCTGGAAGTTTTTCAATGGCAAAAATCAATGAATATTGTAAATGCACAAACAGTAATTTCTCCGCATTGCAAGGTGCAATTCTGAAATTTTTTGCTTTTTCCTGCTCCTCTTAGCATGATAAAGAAGATTCAAAGAGAGTGAGATGCCAGCTCCTTTCATTCAGTCAGTAGCTTCAATCATTTCTGGACGTTTTTCAATGGCAAAAATCAATGAATATTGTAAATGCACAAACAGTAATTTCTCCGCATTGCAAGGTGCAATTCTGAAATTTTTTGCTTTTTCCTGCTCCTCTTAGCATGATAAAGAAGATTCAAAGAGAGTGAGATGCCAGCTCCTTTCATTCAGTCAGTAGCTTCAATCATTTCTGGAAGTTTTTCAATGGCAAAAATTAATGAATATTGTAAATGCACAAACAGTAATTTCTCCGCATTGCAAGGTGCAATTCTGAAATTTTTTGCTTTTTCCTGCTCCTCTTAGCATGATAAAGAAGATTCAAAGAGAGTGAGATGCCAGCTCCTTTCATTCAGTCAGTAGCTTCAATCATTTCTGGACGTTTTTCAATGGCAAAAATCAATGAATATTGTAAATGCACAAACAGTAATTTCTCCGCATTGCAAGGTGCAATTCTGAAATTTTTTGCTTTTTCCTGCTCCTCTTAGCATGATAAAGAAGATTCAAAGAGAGTGAGATGCCAGCTCCTTTCATTCAGTCAGTAGCTTCAATCATTTCTGGACGTTTTTCAATGGCAAAAATCAGTGAATATTGTAAATGCACAAACAGTAATTTCTCCGCATTGCAAGGTGCAATTCTGAATTTTTTTGCTTTTTCCTGCTCCTCTTAGCATGATAAAGAAGATTCAAAGAGAGTGAGATGCCAGCTCCTTTCATTCAGTCAGTAGCTTCAAACATTTCTGGTATATGAATAACATGATGTTTTTCAATGGCAAAAATCAATGAATATTGTAAATGCACAAACAGTAATTTCTCCGCATTGCAAGGTGCAATTCTGAAATTTTTTGCTTTTTCCTGCTCCTCTTAGCATGATAAAGAAGATTCAAAGAGAGTGAGATGCCAGCTCCTTTCATTCAGTCAGTAGCTTCAATCATTTCTGGACGTTTTTCAATGGCAAAAATCAATGAATATTGTAAATGCACAAACAGTAATTTCTCCGCATTGCAAGGTGCAATTCTGAAATTTTTTGCTTTTTCCTGCTCCTCTTAGCATGATAAAGAAGATTCAAAGAGAGTGAGATGCCAGCTCCTTTCATTCAGTCAGTAGCTTCAATCATTTCTGGAAGTTTTTCAATGCAAAAATCAATGAATATTGTAAATGCACAAACAGTAATTTCTCCGCATTGCAAGGTGCAATTCTGAAATTTTTTGCTTTTTCCTGCTCCTCTTAGCATGATAAAGAAGATTCAAAGAGAGTGAGATGCCAGCTCCTTTCATTCAGTCAGTAGCTTCAATCATTTCTGGACATTTTTCAATGGCAAAAATCAATGAATATTGTAAATGCACAAACAGTAATTTCTCCGCATTGCAAGGTGCAATTCTGAAATTTTTTGCTTTTTCCTGCTCCTCTTAGCATGATAAAGAAGATTCAAAGAGAGTGAGATGCCAGCTCCTTTCATTCAGTCAGTAGCTTCAATCATTTCTGGAAGTTTTTCAATGGCAAAAATTAATGAATATTGTAAATGCACAAACAGTAATTTCTCCGCATTGCAAGGTGCAATTCTGAAATTTTTTGCTTTTTCCTGCTCCTCTTAGCATGATAAAGAAGATTCAAAGAGAGTGAGATGCCAGCTCCTTTCATTCAGTCAGTAGCTTCAATCATTTCTGGAAGTTTTTCAATGGCAAAAATTAATGAATATTGTAAATGCACAAACAGTAATTTCTCCGCATTGCAAGGTGCAATTCTGAAATTTTTTGCTTTTTCCTGCTCCTCTTAGCATGATAAAGAAGATTCAAAGAGAGTGAGATGCCAGCTCCTTTCATTCAGTCAGTAGCTTCAATCATTTCTGGACGTTTTTCAATGGCAAAAATCAATGAATATTGTAAATGCACAAACAGTAATTTCTCCGCATTGCAAGGTGCAATTCTGAAATTTTTTGCTTTTTCCTGCTCCTCTTAGCATGATAAAGAAGATTCAAAGAGAGTGAGATGCCAGCTCCTTTCATTCAGTCAGTAGCTTCAATCATTTCTGGACGTTTTTCAATGGCAAAAATCAGTGAATATTGTAAATGCACAAACAGTAATTTCTCCGCATTGCAAGGTGCAATTCTGAAATTTTTTGCTTTTTCCTGCTCCTCTTAGCATGATAAAGAAGATTCAAAGAGAGTGAGATGCCAGCTCCTTTCATTCAGTCAGTAGCTTCAAACATTTCTGGTATATGAATAACATGATGTTTTTCAATGGCAAAAATCAATGAATATTGTAAATGCACAAACAGTAATTTCTCCGCATTGCAAGGTGCAATTCTGAAATTTTTTGCTTTTTCCTGCTCCTCTTAGCATGATAAAGAAGATTCAAAGAGAGTGAGATGCCAGCTCCTTTCATTCAGTCAGTAGCTTCAATCATTTCTGGACGTTTTTCAATGGCAAAAATCAATGAATATTGTAAATGCACAAACAGTAATTTCTCCGCATTGCAAGGTGCAATTCTGAAATTTTTTGCTTTTTCCTGCTCCTCTTAGCATGATAAAGAAGATTCAAAGAGAGTGAGATGCCAGCTCCTTTCATTCAGTCAGTAGCTTCAAACATTTCTGGTATATGAATAACATGATGTTTTTCAATGGCAAAAATCAATGAATATTGTAAATGCACAAACAGTAATTTCTCCGCATTGCAAGGTGCAATTCTGAAATTTTTTGCTTTTTCCTGCTCCTCTTAGCATGATAAAGAAGATTCAAAGAGAGTGAGATGCCAGCTCCTTTCATTCAGTCAGTAGCTTCAATCATTTCTGGACGTTTTTCAATGGCAAAAATCAATGAATATTGTAAATGCACAAACAGTAATTTCTCCGCATTGCAAGGTGCAATTCTGAAATTTTTTGCTTTTTCCTGCTCCTCTTAGCATGATAAAGAAGATTCAAAGAGAGTGAGATGCCAGCTCCTTTCATTCAGTCAGTAGCTTCAATCATTTCTGGAAGTTTTTCAATGGCAAAAATCAATGAATATTGTAAATGCACAAACAGTAATTTCTCCGCATTGCAAGGTGCAATTCTGAAATTTTTTGCTTTTTCCTGCTCCTCTTAGCATGATAAAGAAGATTCAAAGAGAGTGAGATGCCAGCTCCTTTCATTCAGTCAGTAGCTTCAATCATTTCTGGACGTTTTTCAATGGCAAAAATCAATGAATATTGTAAATGCACAAACAGTAATTTCTCCGCATTGCAAGGTGCAATTCTGAAATTTTTTGCTTTTTCCTGCTCCTCTTAGCATGATAAAGAAGATTCAAAGAGAGTGAGATGCCAGCTCCTTTCATTCAGTCAGTAGCTTCAAACATTTCTGGTATATGAATAACATGATGTTTTTCAATGGCAAAAATCAATGAATATTGTAAATGCACAAACAATAATTTCTCCGCATTGCAAGGTGCAATTCTGAAATTTTTTGCTTTTTCCTGCTCCTCTTAGCATGATAAAGAAGATTCAAAGAGAGTGAGATGCCAGCTCCTTTCATTCAGTCAGTAGCTTCAATCATTTCTGGACGTTTTTCAATGGCAAAAATCATTGAATATTGTAAATGCACAAACAGTAATTTCTCCGCATTGCAAGGTGCAATTCTGAAATTTTTTACTTTTTCCTGCTCCTCTTAGCATGATAAAGAAGATTCAAAGAGAGTGAGATGTCAGCTCCTTTCATTCAGTCAGTAGCTTCAATCATTTCTGGTATATGAATAACATGATGTTTTTCAATGGCAAAAATCAATGAATATTGTAAATGCACAAACAGTAATTTCTCCGCATTGCAAGGTGAAATTCTGAAATTTTTTGCTTTTTCCTGCTCCTCTTAGCATGATAAACAAGATTCAAAGAGAGTGAGATAACAGCTCCTTTCATTCAGTCAGTAGCTTCAATCATTTCTGGACGTTTTTCAATGGCAAAAATCAATGAATATTGTAAATGCACAAACAGTAATTTCTCCGCATTGCAAGGTGCAATTCTGAAATTTTTTGCTTTTTCCTGCTCCTCTTAGCATGATAAAGAAGATTCAAAGAGAGTGAGATGCCAGCTACTTTCATTCAGTCAGTAGCTTCAATCATTTCTGGTATATGAATAACATGATGTTTTTCAATGGCAAAAATCAATGAATATTGTAAATGCACAAACAGTAATTTCTCCGCATTGCAAGGTGCAATTCTGAAATTTTTTGCTTTATCCTGCTCCTCTTAGCATGATAAAGAAGATTCAAAGAGAGTGAGATGCCAGCTCCTTTCATTCAGTCAGTAGCTTCAATCATTTCTGGAAGTTTTTCAATGGCAAAAATCAATGAATATTGTAAATGCACAAACAGTAATTTCTCCGCATTGCAAGGTGCAATTCTGAAATTTTTTGCTTTTTCCTGCTCCTCTTAGCATGATAAAGAAGATTCAAAGAGAGTGAGATGCCAGCTCCTTTCATTCAGTCAGTAGCTTCAATCATTTCTGGTATATGAATAACATGATGTTTTTCAATGGCAAAAATCAATGAATTTTGTAAATGCACAAACAGTAATTTCTCCGCATTGCAAGGTGCAATTCTGAAATTTTTTGCTTTTTCCTGCTCCTCTTAGCATGATAAAGAAGATTCAAAGAGAGTGAGATGCCAGCTCCTTTCATTCAGTCAGTAGATTCAATCATTTCTGGACGTTTTTCAATGGCAAAAATCAATGAATATTGTAAATGCACAAACACTAATTTCTCCGCATTGCAAGGTGCAATTCTGAAATTTTTTGCTTTTTCCTGCTCCTCTTAGCATGATAAAGAAGATTCAAAGAGAGTGAGATGCCAGCTCCTTTCATTCAGTCAGTAGCTTCAAACATTTCTGGTATATGAATAACATGATGTTTTTCAATGGCAAAAATCAATGAATATTGTAAATGCACAAACAGTAATTTCTCCGCATTGCAAGGTGCAATTCTGAAATTTTTTGCTTTTTCCTGCTCTTCTTAGCATGTTAAAGAAGATTCAAAGAGAGTGAGATGCCAGCTCCTTTCGGTCAGTCAGTAGCTTCAATCATTTCTGGACGTTTTTCAATGGTAAAAATCAATGAATATTGTAAATGCACAAACAGTAATTTCTCCGCATTGCAAGGTGCAATTCTGAAATTTTTTGCTTTTTCCTGCTCCTCTTAGCATGATAAAGAAGATTCAAAGAGAGTGAGATGCCATCTCCTTTCATTCAGTCAGTAGCTTCAAACATTTCTGGTATATGAATAACATGATGTTTTTCAATGGCAAAAATCAATGAATATTGTAAATGCACAAACAGTAATTTCTCCGCATTGCAAGGTGCAATTCTGAAATTTTTTGCTTTTTCCTGCTCCTCTTAGCATGATAAAGAAGATTCAAAGAGAGTGAGATGCCAGCTCCTTTCATTCAGTCAGTAGCTTCAAACATTTCTGGTATATGAATAACATGATGTTTTTCAATGGCAAAAATCAATGAATATTGTAAATGCACAAACAATAATTTCTCCGCATTGCAAGGTGCAATTCTGAAATTTTTTGCTTTTTCCTGCTCCTCTTAGCATGATAAAGAAGATTCAAAGAGAGTGAGATGCCAGCTCCTTTCATTGTCAGTAGCTTCAATCATTTCTGGACGTTTTTCAATGGCAAAAATCAATGAATATTGTAAATGCACAAACAGTAATTTCTCCGCATTGCAAGGTGCAATTCTGAATTTTTTTGCTTTTTCCTGCTCCTCTTAGCATGATAAAGAAGATTCAAAGAGAGTGAGATGCCAGCTCCTTTCATTCAGTCAGTAGCTTCAATCATTTCTGGACGTTTTTCAATGGCAAAAATCAATGAATATTGTAAATGCACAAACAGTAATTTCTCCGCATTGCAAGGTGCAATTCTGAAATTTTTTGCTTTTTCCTGCTCCTCTTAGCATGATAAAGAAGATTCAAAGAGAGTGAGATGCCAGCTCCTTTCATTCAGTCAGTAGCTTCAAACATTTCTGGTATATGAATAACATGATGTTTTTCAATGGCAAAAATCAATGAATATTGTAAATGCACAAACAATAATTTCTCCGCATTGCAAGGTGCAATTCTGAAATTTTTTGCTTTTTCCTGCTCCTCTTAGCATGATAAAGAAGATTCAAAGAGAGTGAGATGCCAGCTCCTTTCATTGTCAGTAGCTTCAATCATTTCTGGACGTTTTTCAATGGCAAAAATCAATGAATATTGTAAATGCACAAACAGTAATTTCTCCGCATTGCAAGGTGCAATTCTGAATTTTTTTGCTTTTTCCTGCTCCTCTTAGCATGATAAAGAAGATTCAAAGAGAGTGAGATGCCAGCTCCTTTCATTCAGTCAGTAGCTTCAATCATTTCTGGACGTTTTTCAATGGCAAAAATCAATGAATATTGTAAATGCACAAACAGTAATTTCTCCGCATTGCAAGGTGCAATTCTGAAATTTTTTGCTTTTTCCTGCTCCTCTTAGCATGATAAAGAAGATTCAAAGAGAGTGAGATGACAGCTCCTTTCATTCAGTCAGTAGCTTCAAACATTTCTGGTATATGAATAACATGATGTTTTTCAATGGCAAAAATCAATGAATATTGTAAATGCACAAACAGTAATTTCTCCGCATTGCAAGGTGCAATTCTGAAATTTTTTGCTTTTTCCTGCTCCTCTTAGCATGATAAAGAAGATTCAAAGAGAGTGAGATGCCAGCTCCTTTCATTCAGTCAGTAGCTTCAATCATTTCTGGACGTTTTTCAATGGCAAAAATCAATGAATATTGTAAATGCACAAACAGTAATTTCTCAGCATTGCAAGGTGCAATTCTGAAATTTTTTGCTTTTTCCTGCTCCTCTTAGCATGATAAAGAAGATTCAAAGAGAGTGAGATGCCAGCTGCTTTCATTCAGTCAGTAGCTTCAAACATTTCTGGTATATGAATAACATGATGTTTTTCAATGGCAAAAATCAATGAATATTGTAAATGCACAAACAGTAATTTCTCCGCATTGCAAGGTGCAATTCTGAAATTTTTTGCTTTTTCCTGCTCCTCTTAGCATGATAAAGAAGATTCAAAGAGAGTGAGATGCCAGCTCCTTTCGTTCAGTCAGTAGCTTCAATCATTTCTGGACGTTTTTCAATGGCAAAAATCAATGAATATTGTAAATGCACAAACAGTAATTTCTCCGCATTGCAAGGTGCAATTCTGAAATTTTTTGCTTTTTCCTGCTCCTCTTAGCATGATAAAGAAGATTCAAAGAGAGTGAGATGCCAGCTCCTTTCATTCAGTCAGTAGCTTCAATCATTTCTGGACGTTTTTCAATTGCAAAAATCAATGAATATTGTAAATGCACAAACAGTAATTTCTCCGCATTGCAAGGTGCAATTCTGAAATTTTTTGCTTTTTCCTGCTCCTCTTAGCATGATAAAGAAGATTCAAAGAGAGTGAGATGCCAGCTACTTTCAATCAGTCAGTAGCTTCAATCATTTCTGGTATATGAATAACATGATGTTTTTCAATGGCAAAAATCAATGAATATTGTAAATGCACAAACAGTAATTTCTCCGCATTGCAAGGTGCAATTCTGAAATTTTTTGCTTTATCCTGCTCCTCTTAGCATGATAAAGAAGATTCAAAGAGAGTGAGATGCCAGCTCCTTTCATTCAGTCAGTAGCTTCAATCATTTCTGGAAGTTTTTCAATGGCAAAAATCAATGAATATTGTAAATGCACAAACAGTAATTTCTCCGCATTGCAAGGTGCAATTCTGAAATTTTTTGCTTTATCCTGCTCCTCTTAGCATGATAAAGAAGATTCAAAGAGAGTGAGATGCCAGCTCCTTTCATTCAGTCAGTAGCTTCAAACATTTCTGGTATATGAATAACATGATGTTTTTCAATGGCAAAAATCAATGAATATTGTAAATGCACAAACAGTAATTTCTCCGCATTGCAAGGTGCAATTCTGAAATTTTTTGCTTTTTCCTGCTCCTCTTAGCATGTTAAAGAAGATTCAAAGAGAGTGAGATGCCAGCTCCTTTCGGTCAGTCAGTAGCTTCAATCATTTCTGGACGTTTTTCAATGGTAAAAATCAATGAATATTGTAAATGCACAAACAGTAATTTCTCCGCATTGCAAGGTGCAATTCTGAAATTTTTTGCTTTTTCCTGCTCCTCTTAGCATGATAAAGAAGATTCAAAGAGAGTGAGATGCCAGCTCCTTTCATTCAGTCAGTAGCTTCAAACATTTCTGGTATATGAATAACATGATGTTTTTCAATGGCAAAAATCAATGAATATTGTAAATGCACAAACAGTAATTTCTCCGCATTGCAAGGTGCAATTCTGAAATTTTTTGCTTTTTCCTGCTCCTCTTAGCATGATAAAGAAGATTCAAAGAGAGTGAGATGCCAGCTCCTTTCATTCAGTCAGTAGCTTCAATCATTTCTGGACGTTTTTCAATGGCAAAAATCAATGAATATTGTAAATGCACAAACAGTAATTTCTCCGCATTGCAAGGTGCAATTCTGAAATTTTTTGCTTTTTCCTGCTCCTCTTAGCATGATAAAGAAGATTCAAAGAGAGTGAGATGCCAGCTCCTTTCATTCAGTCAGTAGCTTCAAACATTTCTGGTATATGAATAACATGATGTTTTTCAATGGCAAAAATCAATGAATATTGTAAATGCACAAACAGTAATTTCTCCGCATTGCAAGGTGCAATTCTGAAATTTTTTGCTTTTTCCTGCTCCTCTTAGCATGATAAAGAAGATTCAAAGAGAGTGAGATGCCAGCTCCTTTCATTCAGTCAGTAGCTTCAAAATTTCTGGTATATGAATAACATGATGTTTTTCAATGGCAAAAATCAATGAATATTGTAAATGCACAAACAGTAATTTCTCCGCATTGCAAGGTGCAATTCTGAAATTTTTTGCTTTTTCCTGCTCCTCTTAGCATGATAAAGAAGATTCAAAGAGAGTGAGATGCCAGCTCCTTTCATTCAGTCAGTAGCTTCAAACATTTCTGGTATATGAATAACATGATGTTTTTCAATGGCAAAAATCAATGAATATTGTAAATGCACAAACAGTAATTTCTCCGCATTGCAAGGTGCAATTCTGAAATTTTTTGCTTTTTCCTGCTCCTCTTAGCATGATAAAGAAGATTCAAAGAGAGTGAGATGCCAGCTCCTTTCGTTCAGTCAGTAGCTTCAATCATTTCTGGACGTTTTTCAATGGCAAAAATCAATGAATATTGTAAATGCACAAACAGTAATTTCTCCGCATTGCAAGGTGCAATTCTGAAATTTTTTGCTTTTTCCTGCTCCTCTTAGCATGATAAAGAAGATTCAAAGAGAGTGAGATGCCAGCTCCTTTCATTCAGTCAGTAGCTTCAATCATTTCTGGACGTTTTTCAATTGCAAAAATCAATGAATATTGTAAATGCACAAACAGTAATTTCTCCGCATTGCAAGGTGCAATTCTGAAATTTTTTGCTTTTTCCTGCTCCTCTTAGCATGATAAAGAAGATTCAAAGAGAGTGAGATGCCAGCTACTTTCAATCAGTCAGTAGCTTCAATCATTTCTGGTATATGAATAACATGATGTTTTTCAATGGCAAAAATCAATGAATATTGTAAATGCACAAACAGTAATTTCTCCGCATTGCAAGGTGCAATTCTGAAATTTTTTGCTTTATCCTGCTCCTCTTAGCATGATAAAGAAGATTCAAAGAGAGTGAGATGCCAGCTCCTTTCATTCAGTCAGTAGCTTCAATCATTTCTGGAAGTTTTTCAATGGCAAAAATCAATGAATATTGTAAATGCACAAACAGTAATTTCTCCGCATTGCAAGGTGCAATTCTGAAATTTTTTGCTTTATCCTGCTCCTCTTAGCATGATAAAGAAGATTCAAAGAGAGTGAGATGCCAGCTCCTTTCATTCAGTCAGTAGCTTCAAACATTTCTGGTATATGAATAACATGATGTTTTTCAATGGCAAAAATCAATGAATATTGTAAATGCACAAACAGTAATTTCTCCGCATTGCAAGGTGCAATTCTGAAATTTTTTGCTTTTTCCTGCTCCTCTTAGCATGTTAAAGAAGATTCAAAGAGAGTGAGATGCCAGCTCCTTTCGGTCAGTCAGTAGCTTCAATCATTTCTGGACGTTTTTCAATGGTAAAAATCAATGAATATTGTAAATGCACAAACAGTAATTTCTCCGCATTGCAAGGTGCAATTCTGAAATTTTTTGCTTTTTCCTGCTCCTCTTAGCATGATAAAGAAGATTCAAAGAGAGTGAGATGCCAGCTCCTTTCATTCAGTCAGTAGCTTCAAACATTTCTGGTATATGAATAACATGATGTTTTTCAATGGCAAAAATCAATGAATATTGTAAATGCACAAACAGTAATTTCTCCGCATTGCAAGGTGCAATTCTGAAATTTTTTGCTTTTTCCTGCTCCTCTTAGCATGATAAAGAAGATTCAAAGAGAGTGAGATGCCAGCTCCTTTCATTCAGTCAGTAGCTTCAATCATTTCTGGACGTTTTTCAATGGCAAAAATCAATGAATATTGTAAATGCACAAACAGTAATTTCTCCGCATTGCAAGGTGCAATTCTGAAATTTTTTGCTTTTTCCTGCTCCTCTTAGCATGATAAAGAAGATTCAAAGAGAGTGAGATGCCAGCTCCTTTCATTCAGTCAGTAGCTTCAAACATTTCTGGTATATGAATAACATGATGTTTTTCAATGGCAAAAATCAATGAATATTGTAAATGCACAAACAGTAATTTCTCCGCATTGCAAGGTGCAATTCTGAAATTTTTTGCTTTTTCCTGCTCCTCTTAGCATGATAAAGAAGATTCAAAGAGAGTGAGATGCCAGCTCCTTTCATTCAGTCAGTAGCTTCAAAATTTCTGGTATATGAATAACATGATGTTTTTCAATGGCAAAAATCAATGAATATTGTAAATGCACAAACAGTAATTTCTCCGCATTGCAAGGTGCAATTCTGAAATTTTTTGCTTTTTCCTGCTCCTCTTAGCATGATAAAGAAGATTCAAAGAGAGTGAGATGCCAGCTCCTTTCATTCAGTCAGTAGCTTCAAACATTTCTGGTATATGAATAACATGATGTTTTTCAATGGCAAAAATCAATGAATATTGTAAATGCACAAACAGTAATTTCTCCGCATTGCAAGGTGCAATTCTGAAATTTTTTGCTTTTTCCTGCTCCTCTTAGCATGATAAAGAAGATTCAAAGAGAGTGAGATGCCAGCTCCTTTCATTCAGTCAGTAGCTTCAATCATTTCTGGACGTTTTTCAATGGCAAAAATCAATGAATATTGTAAATGCACAAACAGTAATTTCTCCGCATTGCAAGGTGCAATTCTGAAATTTTTTGCTTTTTCCTGCTCCTCTTAGCATGATAAAGAAGATTCAAAGAGAGTGAGATGCCAGCTGCTTTCATTCAGTCAGTAGCTTCAAACATTTCTGGTATATGAATAACATGATGTTTTTCAATGGCAAAAATTTCAGAATTGCACCTTGCAATGTGGAGATATTACTGTTTGTGCATTTACAATATTCATTGATTTTTGCCATTGAAAAACATGTTTTTCATATACCAGAAATGTTTGAAGCTACTGACTGAATGAAAGGAGCTGGCATCTCACTCTCTTTGAATCTTCTCTATCATGCTAGGATTAACAGGAAAAAGCAAAAAATTTCAGAATTGCACCTTGCAATGTGGAGATATTACTGTTTGTGCATTTACAATATTCATTGATTTTTGCCATTGAAAAACGTCCAGAAATGTTTGAAGCTACTGACTGAATGAAAGGAGCTGGCATCTCACTCTCTTTGAATCTTCTTTATCATGCTAGGATTAGCAGGAAAAAGCAAAAAATTTCTGAATTGCACCTTGCAATGTGGAGATATTACTGTTTGTGCATTTACAATATTCATTGATTTTTGCCATTGAAAAACATGTTTTTCATATACCAGAAATGTTTGAAGCTACTGACTGAATGAAAGGAGCTGGCATCTCACTCTCTTTGAATCTTCTTTATCATGCTAGGATTAGCAGGAAAAAGCAAAAAATTTCAGAATTGCACCTTGCAATGTGGAGATATTACTGTTTGTGCATTTACAATATTCATTGATTTTTGCCATTGAAAAACATGTTTTTCATATACCAGAAATGTTTGAAGCTACTGACTGAATGAAAGGAGCTGGCATCTCACTCTCTTTGAATCTTCTTTATCATGCTAGGATTAACAGGAAAAAGCAAAAAATTTCAGAATTGCACCTTGCAATGTGGAGATATTACTGTTTGTGCATTTACAATATTCATTGATTTTTCCCATTGAAAAACGTCCAGAAATGTTTGAAGCTACTGACTGAATGAAAGGAGCTGGCATCTCACTCTCTTTGAATCTTCTTTATCATGCTAGGATTAGCAGGAAAAAGCAAAAAATTTCAGAATTGCACCTTGCAATGTGGAGATATTACTGTTTGTGCATTTACAATATTCATTGATTTTTGCCATTGAAAAACATGTTTTTCATATACCAGAAATGTTTGAAGCTACTGACTGAATGAAAGGAGCTGGCATCTCACTCTCTTTGAATCTTCTTTATCATGCTAGGAATAGCAGGAAAAAGCAAAAAATTTCAGAATTGCACCTTACAATGTGGAGATATTACTGTTTGTGCATTTACAATATTCATTGATTTTTGCCATTGAAAAACGTCCAGAAATGTTTGAAGCTACTGACTGAATGAAAGGAGCTGGCATCTCACTCTCTTTGAATCTTCTTTATCATGCTAGGATTAGCAGGAAAAAGCAAAAAATTTCAGAATTGCACCTTGCAATGTGGAGATATTACTGTTTGTGCATTTACAATATTCATTGATTTTTGCCATTGAAAAACATGTTTTTCATATACCAGAAATGTTTGAAGCTACTGACTGAATGAAAGGAGCTGGCATCTCACTCTCTTTGAATCTTCTTTATCATGCTAGGATTAGCAGGAAAAAGCAAAAAATTTCAGAATTGCACCTTGCAATGTGGAGATATTACTGTTTGTGCATTTACAATATTCATTGATTTTTGCCATTGAAAAACGTCCAGAAATGTTTGAAGCTACTGACTGAATGAAAGGAGCTGGCATCTCACTCTCTTTGAATCTTCTTTATCATGCTAGGATTAGCAGGAAAAAGCAAAAAATTTCAGAATTGCACCTTGCAATGTGGAGATATTACTGTTTGTGCATTTACAATATTCATTGATTTTTGCCATTGAAAAACGTTTTTCATATACCAGAAATGTTTGAAGCTACTGACTGAATGAAAGGAGCTGGCATCTCACTCTCTTTGAATCTTCTTTATCATGCTAGGATTAACAGGAAAAAGCAAAAAATTTCAGAATTGCACCTTGCAATGTGGAGATATTACTGTTTGTGCATTTACAATATTCATTGATTTTTGCCATTGAAAAACGTCCAGAAATGTTTGAAGCTACTGACTGAATGAAAGGAGCAGGCATCTCACTCTCTTTGAATCTTCTTTATCATGCTAGGATTAACAGGAAAAAGCTAAAAATTTCAGAATTGCACCTTGCAATGTGGAGATATTACTGTTTGTGCATTTACAATATTCATTGATTTTTGCCATTGAAAAACATGTTTTTCATATGCCAGAAATGTTTGAAGCTACTGACTGATTGAAAGGAGCTGGCATCTCACTCTCTTTGAATCTTCTTTATCATGCTAGGATTAGCAGGAAAAAGCAAAAAATTTCAGAATTGCACCTTGCAATGTGGAGATATTACTGTTTGTGCATTTACAATATTCATTGATTTTTGCCATTGAAAAACATGTTTTTCATATACCAGAAATGTTTGAAGCTACTGACTGAATGAAAGGAGCTGGCATCTCACTCTCTTTGAATCTTCTTTATCATGCTAGGATTAGCAGGAAAAAGCAAAAAATTTCAGAATTGCACCTTGCAATGTGGAGATATTACTGTTTGTGCATTTACAATATTCATTGATTTTTGCCATTGAAAAACATGTTTTTCATATACCAGAAATGTTTGAAGCTACTGACTGAATGAAAGGAGCTGGCATCTCACTCTCTTTGAATCTTCTTTATCATGCTAGGATTAACAGGAAAAAGCAAAAAATTTCAGAATTGCACCTTGCAATGTGGAGATATTACTGTTTGTGCATTTACAATATTCATTGATTTTTGCCATTGAAAAACGTCCAGAAATGTTTGAAGCTACTGACTGAAAGGAGCTGGCATCTCACTCTCTTTGAATCTTCTTTATCATGCTAGGATTAACAGGAAAAAGCTAAAAATTTCAGAATTGCACCTTGCAATGTGGAGATATTACTGTTTGTGCATTTACAATATTCATTGATTTTTGCCATTGAAAAACATGTTTTTCATATACCAGAAATGTTTGAAGCTACTGACTGAATGAAAGGAGCTGGCATCTCACTCTCTTTGAATCTTCTTTATCATGCTAGGATTAGCAGGAAAAAGCAAAAAATTTCAGAATTGCACCTTGCAATGTGGAGATATTACTGTTTGTGCATTTACAATATTCATTGATTTTTACCATTGAAAAACATGTTTTTCATATACCAGAAATGTTTGAAGCTACTGACTGAATGAAAGGAGCTGGCATCTCACTCTCTTTGAATCTTCTTTATCATGCTAGGATTAGCAGGAAAAAGCAAAAAATTTCAGAATTGCACCTTGCAATGTGGAGATATTACTGTTTGTGCATTTACAATATTCATTGATTTTTGCCATTGAAAAACATGTTTTTCATATACCAGAAATGTTTGAAGCTACTGACTGAATGAAAGAAGCTGGCATCTCACTCTCTTTGAATCTTCTTTATCATGCTAGGATTAACAGGAAAAAGCAAAAAATTTCAGAATTGCACCTTGCAATGTGGAGATATTACTGTTTGTGCATTTACAATATTCATTGATTTTTGCCATTGAAAAACGTCCAGAAATGTTTGAAGCTACTGACTGAATGAAAGGAGCTGGCATCTCACTCTCTTTGAATCTTCTTTATCATGCTAGGATTATCAGGAAAAAGCAAAAAATTTCAGAATTGCACCTTGCAATGTGGAGATATTACTGTTTGTGCATTTACAATATTCATTGATTTTTGCCATTGAAAAACATGTTTTTCATATACCAGAAATGTTTGAAGCTACTGACTGAATGAAAGGAGCTGGCATCTCACTCTCTTTGAATCTTCTTTATCATGCTAAGAGGAGCAGGAAAAAGTAAAAAATTTCAGAATTGCACCTTGCAATGCAGAGAAATTACTGTTTGTGCATTTATAATATTAAATGATTTTTGCCATTGAAAAACGTCCAGAAATGATTGAAGCTACTGACTGAACGAAAGGAGCTGGCATCTCACTCTCTTTGAATCTTCTTTATCATGCTAAGAGGAGCAGGAAAAAGCAAAAAATTTCAGAATTGCACCTTGCAATGCGGACAAATTACTGTTTGTGCATTTACAATATTCATTGATTTTTGCCATTGAAAAACATCATGTTATTCATATACCAGAAATGTTTGAAGCTACTGACTGAATGAAAGGAGATGGCATCTCACTCTCTTTGAATCTTCTTTATCATGCTAAGAGGAGCAGGAAAAAGCAAAAAATTTCAGAATTGCACCTTGCAATGCGGAGAAATTACTGTTTGTGCATTTACAATATTCATTGATTTTTGCCATTGAAAAACGTCCAGAAGTGATTGAAGCTACTGACTGAATGAAAGGAGCTGGCATCTCACTCTCTTTGAATCTTCTTTATCATGCTAAGAGGAGCAGGAAAAAGCAAAAAATTTCAGAATTGCACCTTGCAATGCGGAGAAATTACTGTTTGTGCATTTACAATATTCATTGATTTTTGCCATTGAAAAACGTCCAGAAATGATTGAAGCTACTGACTGAATGAAAGGAGCTGGCATCTCACTCTCTTTGAATCTTGTTTATCATGCTAAGAGGAGCAGGAAAAAGCAAAAAATTTCAGAATTGCACCTTGCAATGCGGAGAAATTACTGTTTGTGCATTTACAATATTCATTGATTTTTGCCATTGAAAAACGTCCAGAAATGATTGAAGCTACTGACTGAATGAAAGGAGCTGGCATCTCACTCTCTTTGAATCTTCTTTATCATGCTAAGAGGAGCAGGAAAAAGCAAAAAATTTCAGAATTGCACCTTGCAATGCGGAGAAATTACTGTTTGTGCATTTACAATATTCATTGATTTTTGCCATTGAAAAACATCATGTTATTCATATACCAGAAATGATTGAAGCTAC